>NC_082387.1:24076153-24095300 GCF_031168955.1 Gadus macrocephalus
AACATGCTCCGTCTCCTCAACCCACTTTCCTGTCCCTCTCATAAAGCATATGAAAAAAGATGTTCAATATTTATTCCTTTGATGCTCCACACTAGTCATGTTAGTTTATGATGGTCTTGACTCCCAGACAAATGACCACTGTACCGCCAGGCTAAAAGTGTATCTTAATCATATGAACTTGCTTCCCTCCTGTGAAATATTGTTATCATAACTCATGTTCCAATATGCATGTTGATCTATTGGCGCAGAACGTGACCTTTCACATGGATCGCTGCACCTGAGTGAGAAGGCTGTCGACTACTGTGAGGACCACGGCTTGATAAGGAGCTAATGCTATATCACGGTAGCATTCGTAGACCCCCACAGATCAGAGCGTGTATCTTCCATCGGTCCGGTTTAGGAATAAGTAAATTCCTTTGAATATGTTAAACATTGTTACATTAGAAACATTGTATGGTGAAACCCCTTCTGTGACAAAATCCATATCCAAATAAAACATTTCTGTCAGACAAAGTGGGAGATAAAGGCCTTCCATTTGTTGCTAAATGTAAGTAAATTACAGCCTTTGCGCACCCTTTATGAATTCACACATACAGTAGGTTGGTCATTCCATCAACCGTAAAACATAGCTTCAGCTGGCGTGAGCTTTTCCGGTGAGGCATATTTATGTTGCACCTTGGTCTGACTGGTTCTCAACAAGCCCATACACTTTGGGCTTGACAATGGACACTGGTATTCTGTAAACATGACACACCCAGCATACATACGCTCACATCCCGGCACCAGTGTGACAGTACATGCTGTGGAACCACATGCTGTCCGTGCTTTCTTTAGATTGTAATGCTTCAACTCAACTCAGTTCAATTCAATTTGTATAGCCCTTGATCACAGGTACATTTTGAAAGGACTTAGCTGGACTGCTTCAATGAAATGCTTCAATTTCTTTGGACGATTTAGCATTAACTTTTGTTTATGTTGACCACACTTTCTCTGCCATGGCATGCGACAGCAATATACAAATTACAACTTTCTTTCAATTGGCCATACAATTTCATGCTCATTTGTGCTTACTGAAATATAGTCAAAATAAAATTAAATGAAACGACTTAACTAATCCGGTACGTTGCTTCTTCAACTATCAGCCATGTAAATAATTAGCCTTTTTAATTAATTCAACATTAATTCAGCAAAATGACTTAAAATAAGTACATCCAACCATGGAAATACAACCCAAAAAGTGCATGAATCATGCAACTACATAAAATAATCAAATGAGCCAACTGCCTCGCGTGCTGTATCATGGAAACAATAGATGGGGAGATGGGGCAGCTCATGATACCGTTGTGGAGCCACGACTGCAAACAATCGAGATTTTGTTGAGCAGCAGCTTAGTCCCCCCTACTAGCGTGGGAGTAGCAGGCCGTTTGGCAGTCGCAGAGTGTAGTGGAAGGGCCGGGGTGTGTGCGGTGTGTTATGATGTACAGCAAGAATCTGCACTGGTGGGTTGTCATGGCGATGGAGAGCCGGTCATGCGGTTTTTCAAATCCAGGTTAGACTCAGACACCACAAGGTGTGTATTCCTTCCCTGGAAGGAAGACAAGCTAAGTCTTGTCCACATTTGAGAGTATGCCGACGATTTGCAGCTGAGTCTTTGCCAGACCTAAACTGTTTCAAACACCACAAGGAAACACAAACACTAATCTCAAACCAGTGGTGCAACACTGCAGCTGTGGGGAATATCTGCCTACTGAGATGATGGTTTCTGATTGGCTTGTTTTGATTGGAGCAGAGTGATGTCCCTCACTCTAACAGAATGCTGAGTGACATATTTTGGCACAGAGTTGAGCTGAAACTGATAGTGTCCGTCCACATTGCATTGGATGTTGTCATGGAGGCATGAATGATACTGAGCATAACTACCTAAAAATAGTCCAACAAGGTCTCTAGTCTCTATTTCACAGGCGTAACCTATAGATACACTAGTGGTTGGGGGAACAATGCATTTCATTCATGATTACATAAATCTCAATGTGTAGGTAACAACGATCCTTTTCTTTACGAGCCTTCGCCAACGCTGCCCCTCCCCTCTGGAACTCCCTCCCTCTGGCCATCCTAAACTCTGATACACTTCATTCAAAAGTCATCATCCTCCGCCATCTTCCACTCTCTCCCGCTCTCTTAATGTGTTGCCTATTGTTGTTGTGTTGTTTATTTTTCCCCTTTTGTTTGAGTGTCTGTAATGTCTGTATGTATTCCTTTCTTATTTGTAAAGCGTCTTTGAGTGTAAAAAACTGATCAATTATTATTATTATTATTATTATTTACAGGCTGACTGCATTTAAAGTTCAGCGTGTTTATCTGTACACAATATATCGCCATGGCAACCGGACAACTTGAATACTGATGGCAGAGCAGATTGGACGCAAGGCAAATCGTGGCATACAGATACCCAACAGAATCACTCTGCACGTGGTCGTTGGGTGCTGTCCAATCTACTACAAAGGATCAGTGAAACCATCACACACGCCGGGAATTTCCCCCCCCGCAGAGAAATCAAACAATGTAGCCCACAAGGCAGCATTCACAGAATGCCATCCTCCTGCATGACGCCACGGCATGTGATTGGTGGGAGGAGGCAGTCTCAGGTACCGAGAAACCTAAACGAAAAGGAGGACAGAGGCGCATGCATGCAGACATGCGCATGCGCAGAAACACACACACACCTTAACGTTATACACACTTAAACTAGTTTGACAGGCAGGTGTAAGAGCAAATTGTGTCAGTCGTTGCCTGGCGTTGGATGCGATGCCTTCCAGTATGAAGATCCTTCTGGGCTCCGGCCTGATCACCCTGCTGCTTCCGTCAGGTACGTCTTTAGGGCTGGGCGATATGAACAGAAACTAATATCTCGATATTTTTTGTTCGAATGGCGATATACGATATTTTAACGATATTTTGAACAAAACGGGTAAAGTGTGTAGTTTTAACTCCACGCCACAAATATTCACCATCAACCATTTATTGATGGTGAATACCATCAATAAGCCCCGACAGGGCGAACAGGATACCGACTCGCAGCGGAGGTGTCTTGCTTTGCCCTGAAGGGGCTTATTTTCGATAATGACCGGCGACGTTCTATAGGCTGCATTATCCCGCGGCTACTTGCCTAAACGAAAAAATAACTTAATGGTTTGTCTTTTTACAATGTATTCGTTAGCAGCATTCGTAGTGTTGATCAGCAGAGAGACATTCCACCGAAGACTCTGGGGTTGACAAGTGGTGTTACACTGATTTCTGCGACCCACAGAAAAGTGTGACCCCAGGGGGCGCTGTTGCACATTTGCTGCAACACGCACCGGCGGGTCTTTATTTTCTTGATACTAACATTAATTCTAAACAGCGTTTTACACAGCAGCCTTATAGAAAATGCTCAAAGGTAAATCAGTGTAATTTAACACTTACTGTAGATTTTATGGGTAAAGAAGCAACGGTGAAGGACCGTACTAAACAAAACGTCCTATCATTGTATGGGTTTGTAAAATGCTAATCAAATAAAAACAAATGTATTTATCAAGCACCTTTAATAAAAAGGTAATTGGTTTGGGGGAGATCTTGTGCTTTATTTATGTTTTTGTCATGCCTGTCTACGCTTCAAACTTCGGTGTAACACCGGACAATTTGCGGAGTGATACCAAAGTAAAAAAAAACGTTGTTTTCCTTGACAGCCTCTTCTTTAATTTGAATGATTTTAGCTTGTGTGTTTCATTAAGTGAAGGGCTGCTCAATGTAGATGAGATGTCTGTCTGCCTATGTACATTCTAAGATGCATACAGGCCCAACAGGTTTAATATGGCGGCCTACTCCCTCTTTTCCATTTGTTTTACTACCTTTGACACTTTGATGGATTTTGCGAACTTGAAAGTATTGTCGGTTGTTAGTTCTGAATGCATATTCGCCTCTCTTGAGCTATCAGACATCTGGTCATTTTCAGACAGAAACCTCCTATCATGGGAGAAATGTACCATTGTTTGGAAGGAAGTATAAGCATTATCTTGCTCATACAAATGAAGCATGTGTGGAGAAAACACAGAGTCAACGGAGGACTCCGTTCTCTGGGACATCCACACGAGGGAATCACTCACTCCTTCTGGGGCCACAGGGATGAACCTTGTTAACTCGGCTGACTTTGGGGGAACCCCTCAAACTGTAAATCTCTATATATCTGGTTCACCCCATCCTGACGGGAAAAGAGAGGGGAGGGACATACATCTACTGTACATGTATGCCCATTCATTCTTGTTTGCTTAGCTGAGTAAATTTGAAGTCCTAAATATTTATTTTGCATGTGTACTCTAAAGTCACAAATGTGTAACAGTACATCTGATGTCGTAAATATTTTTTCTACCATTGTAAACACTAAATAGGGTCTACGAGTTCACAAGTCTGTGTTGGTGCACAAATCCTATCCTGTGCATCACAACTTCAAAGAGTCATGCACTTGACACTTTTGCTACAATCATTGCAGCGCAGTTGGTGCAAAACACATTCACAATCCCGTGTTTCATAATCTGAGAACATGCACAAAAGTTGTGCATTTGTAAACCCAAATGTGAACTAATGCATCAGAAGTTGCACATCTGCGAAATATTTCTTCACAAATGAAATTATATAGATCACTATGTTCAATTAGCATTTTAATGAGCAAGCACAAGTCCATCGATACAACTGCTCGAATCTGCTGCTACGAGTCAGATACTACGTTGATAAGATTAAACTTTACTAATCCGGCACTGGGGAAATTCACTTAAAATGTTAATAGTTTGATGTTGCCTCAATGTTTATTCCTTCATCCCATACATTTCTGGTTAAGTTTGGGTCTCAACCCTTTGAGACTTTATTTGTATCTTTAGTGTGTGTGTGTGTGCGTGTGCGTGTGCGTGTGTGTGTGTGTGTGTGTGTGTGTGTGTGTGTGTGTGTGTGTGTGTGTGTGTGTGTGTGCGTGTGCGTGTGCGTCTGTGTGTGTGTTTGTTGACCGTGTAACTCAGTATTGCTTTGCTCTCATGTCTCCAGTGGTCTGTATAAGTTGCTTCGTGTGCAGCTCAGCTCGGACCAACGAGGAATGCAACCGGACTAACCTGACGTGTCCAGCACTGCAGGACAGATGTTTGACCATCGTAGACATTGCTGGTAATTATATCTATCTATCTATCTATCTATCTATCTATCTATCTATCTATCTATCTATCTATCTATCTATCTATCTATCTATCTATCTATATATATATATATATATATATATGTATAATGTACATAATTTATCACATCATATCCATATGTGCCACATATGTAGGCCATGACTCTTGCTTTGTCAATCATGCGTTTAAAGTCAGTAAAATCTATAATCGGCTTGCTAAAGTTAAAAAAGTTAAATAACATATTTTTCCTTCATGGCATTATTAAAAGCATTTTTAATCCTTCCCATACATTTCCAATCGAATATTCAGGACAAAGTGAAAACATTTTCTTCTGGGTCGACAATTTGCCTTATCTTTTTTGTCTTTAATAAAAAGGGGGTGCTTAAATTCCCAAACAAATCACGTTCCGTTAATCTGCGGTTATTTCTCACACTCCTGAATCGAACCGATACGCCCTCAACCCTGCGCGGCGTTTTGTGGTTCCAGGCCCCACCAGGGTCATCTCCAAATCGTGTGCCACCCTCGCCACCTGCACGGGAGCCTTATCTACCGCGGGGCTGGTGAACGGAATCGGCAGCGAAGTGAGCTGCTGCGACACCGTCAACTTCTGTAACGTGAACGGGGCCGCCGCCACCGCCGGGCACAAGGCCCTGCCGGCGCTGTCCCTACTGGTGCTACTGGGACTGGCGGTGCGGTAAGACTCCCACAGGACATGTACTGAGGTGACGCAACAGGTCCCCGATCACAAAGTGTTTTTATGCGTCACCCCACCGCGTTAAAATGTAAACTTTATCGGGGGGCTGCTTTGATTCATCAGGAGTAAACTTGTTGACTTGCCGGTTTTGTTTGATGTCATCTTTTGAGAAAGCAAAGAGCAAGAAGTGTTGATGTCTCAAGGTTCTGGTGTGACCGGAGGAAACGTTGGCCTACCGGACATGGAGCAGAGAGAGGTTAAATTGATGACACCATTAAATGGAGGTCCCATTGATCACTACCTGCTGTTTCATCACAGGCCTGATGAGTTATTGCAGTACACACAATGATAAGCAAAGGTGGTTAATTATTTAAAATAAATGTTAACCTATTTATATTAACTATACACTTTATTTTATTCATGTGCTTTCATTGAAATTGTTGTGTACTTGTTTGATGTGTGTTGTGAACATAAGCAGTATTCCCTAATATGTTAATGGGCCCGGTATCCTAATATGTTGTACTAATAAAGATAACCTACTTTCACATAACAGATACTGTTGGTTGTGGTTACTGTTAAAAAACAACATTGATCATTATGCATAAGATCATTATGTAATTATAATAGCCTTTTTGAGTTACAATTCAAGCAGAAGTACTTTGGGGAAGATATGCAGTACCATATCCATGCTAGAGGGGGCGCATTCATGTACACTTCCACCAGCGGCCACTGGTGGGCTTATGAAAAGTAACCTCCTTCAGGTAAAAATTGTCACAAAATATAAAACCATATTTAAAGATATGTTCATATTGTATGACGTGAAAATATGACGTTTTATAATGTTAGGTTTATCATGTAGTAGCAACACTATCTGTGGCCCTCGGAGCTGTTAGGAGACATGTCAGTCTAGGCCTACTATAAAGCTGTATAAACCGCCGGTCATATTTCCTTGCCATAACAATGCATTATTGAATTATAATTTCACTTGAAAACTCTGCTCAGAAATCTTAAGATCTTAATAAGCGTCTTATAAAATATATGAAGACACAGACAAAGGACACCTGCATGCTGGTTGATATTTGACAAATAAAAGCTTCAAATAGACAGAACGATGGCAATTCATTATTTTATTATCTTAACCCCGCTCCGCCCACAGTGTTTACTTGTGGAAGGCGGGGCTGGGTTCAAGGGTGTCGCGGGAGCCTGGAAATGCGCGTAGAGGAGGCCGCAGAGGAAAAGAAACACACAAAAAACGAAATAAAGACGGAGGGTAAAATCACTGGTTCCTTGCCCACCCGGGTCATATCGCCACGGAGCAGACGGCAGACGGCCGGGCCGTCCGAGAGGCTCTGTGCCCGTAGTGGTCAGGCTGGAGGCTGGAGGACAGACGGACGGGAAGAGAGACTACCGAGGAGATGCTGTGATTGGTCGATACGGGATATTGCGCGATCAGGAGACAACCAAACCCGTCGATTATCGTTTGGTGCTCCCTCTTGGAATGTTTTTATTGTATAAATAATACACTGTACTAAATCAGGTTTAAGACAAACTCATTTAAACTGATTAATTTAGCAAATAAGTAAAAAAGGAGAGTCATGTCAGGTCAGAGTTCAACAGCTTCTGCGGTCCATCTCGATTCTTTAATGTGTCCATGATCTCGATCTGTTGTTGGATTGAAAAACAATGGAGTAGCCTACTGATTGTGAAGTATGTTAATGAAGTGGTTGAATTCCTTTTTCAAGCCGGCGCCAACAGGCGGCGCTTTAGCAGTTCAGAGTTCCTGTGTGATGTCCGTTGTAGTTTAGCTTTCTTTTGAAAGGGAGGCAAAACAAGATTTATGTAGAAAAAAGGTGAGCACAACGGTTTGAGAATGGTAAGAAAAAAATAGGCAGTTTAAACTGCCTATTTAAAGAAAATACTTTTTTTAAAAGTATTTTTTATTTTTTATTTTTAAAGATGAGTGAGGTAGACCTACATGGAACAAGAAAGGCAGAGGACTCACAGACACCGGCATTACGTTTGTTGAATATTCAACATTCATTTAACATGCGCTTAAACCATTTGAATGACGTCAGCTGGGCAACATACAGATCAAAGGCGTGTTCACGGTCCTGGTGATAACGAGACGGCTCGCCAGCTATGACGCTCACCCTTATTACGCGTGTTCCCGACAGCGACCGTCCGTCTGCACTGCGTTGGGATTCTAAAAGTTCTTCACAGCAGGGGTTTTTAATCCGATAAAAAAACAGTCAGAACTAAACAGAACTTAGTTGGATCGGTTTCAAGTTTGCATGCCTTTTTTTCCTTGGAGCCTATCACCTACTATCCTTTTGCTTTTATTGATGAAAAGCACAACATTATTGCCACTGTATGGAAGGCAAAACTTGCCCTTATCTAGAGCTGGTTTACCAATACACAACGTTTAAAACTGAGCAAAGTCGATGCCAACAGACCGTTACAACGTCAATCAATAGTAAAGTATGTGATATGATGGTTGATTTTATTTTATATTGAGTAAAACGTTCATGTTCTGCCATGTTCATTCGCGTCACTAGTAAACCATACGTCACCAACTGGGCAACTCTTGATAACAGAATGCCCGAGTTGCCGAATGGAAGCAGAATCATAACAGCGTCATGTGGTGTCGTTCACGCAAACTTTCCGACGTCACGAAAAAGTTTTCCCCATAATTTCCAGCGATGTGAACGCACCATAATGTCTCTCATGTGCCAGAAGGACTATTTTTCAAATATAGGCCTATATTTAAAATTAAGATAAATAAATAAACTTATTATGCTCCTTGACAACTTGAGGTCAAAAGGTCAACGAGCATAATAAGTTCATTTATTTATTTTCATTGTAGGTAATAGGTTTGCATTTTGATTGTTAAATTAATGTTGAATATTAAACTAACTTAATGCCGGTCTCACACCAACTGCTTTCATATAGGGCCCAGTTTTTGTGCTACACCCCTGTGTTGTGTGTGTGTGTGTGTGTGTGTGTGTGTGTGTGTGTGTGTGTGTGTGTGTGTGTGTGTGTGTGTGTGTGTGTGTGTGTGTGTGTGTGTGTGTGTGTGTGAGTTTGTGTTTGAGTGTGTGTGTATGTGTGTATTGCACCTCTCTCAATGCAAGAACTACATCCTGAGTCACAACAAACACAGAACATTTACCACAAAATCATCCGCACGTATTCGTCTGGGTTACTTTAGGGACACATGTTGGTTACGATTACAAAGATGATTATTGCGTTTCAATACGTTTTCTCAGAAAAAGCCATGTTTCGAATTAATTTACTGAAAGCCAGCTGAGATGCCATGGCACCTCAGTAACAAAGATCTTACCCTAATTGTCTGATTCTATATGTAGTTTAGTGTGGTGAATTGAGTATGGCTGGAATTTATGACACTTGGTTGACATTTAAAGGTCAGTTGATTGATAGGTTGAAATCAGGTAGAGAGCCACCCTAAAGAATAAATTATCCACTTTGAATGTTTAGTCTTTATCTTTTTACATTGTCTATTTTTATTAGTCATTCTGTTTATCATTGTCTGAGTCTGTATGTGTACGGCTTTGAGCTTATATGTGCTGTTTGTGCTGATATGTATTTATGCTCCCAAGTGCAAGACATATTCACCTTGTGGCAATAAAGGTTTATCTAGCTATCTAAAGCGTGACGTACCCAAGAAAATCAGCTTGCACGGGATGTGCTGGCGAATCCGATACAAAGGATAAGTGAAACCAAAACACCCTCAAACAATGAGGAGGTATTCACAGAATGCCTTTTTTTTTTTCTTGGATTAGTCGATGGTCTGTCATCGCGGGGTGTGCCGTCCAAGAAATCAAAAACAAAAGGAGGACAGACGCACGCACGTAAACATGCACGTGCATCCACACAAACATCTAGACAGCTACTAGTTTGACGGGCAGGTGTGAGAGACAACAGTCGGTGCCAGTCGTTGCAGGATGTCGGATGCGATGCCTTCCAGTATGAAGATCCTTCTAGGCTTGGGACTGCTCACCTTATTGCTGCCGTCAGGTACATATGACAGGACGCTCTGAGGACTCAGGGGATGATCCGTGTATTGTTGTTATTAGATGTGTTATGTATATCTATATCATTTTATTTCATTCAACTTTATTTGGTTTTCATTTATCAGTCTGAATCCTTTGCTTTTTGGCTCTTGAGGGAATTTTCTCAAGGTCAGATCAATACAGTTGATCTTATTTCTTATCTTAAATATAAATATGTCTTGTACGACAGTGAAGGTTTGTCTCTAGCCTATATCCTAATTTGTGAAGTAGTTTGATGTTTTCTAGAGAACAGTGATCGTAGGAATCGTGTGTTTTATGAAGTGAAGTGATGCTTAATGGAGATGAGATTTCCGTTTGTCTGTCTGACTGTCTCCGTCTGTCATGCGTTCCAAGATGCATGCGTCTCACAATCCAATACAAAGAAGGTATGAAATGAACAAAGGTGGAGCAGGCTAATTATATTTAAGCTGTTCTTTTTGATTACAGGCCGAACAGGTTTAGTATGGCGGCCTTGGGGGCACTTTCTCTTCCTCCATTTTGCTACCTTTGACACTTTGATTGGTTTTCTGATTGAGAAGTCAAAAGTATTGTGGGTTGTTACTAGTTCTCGCGTAAAAATCAGGCGAGGTTAAGGGTTAGAACATTAAATAATGAATCCTTACAGCATCAATGATCTAGATCATTAGATCACTGACTGAGCTAGAAATCCAGAGAAGCTGATCCGGTCACTCATTTCCATAGCATAGCATCGAATATGTTCCCTGTTTTCAGTGTGAAAGGGGACACAGACAAAGGCCAGGTAGGCATCTGCTATTATGGGAGAGATTTATCATAGGTTTGAAGGAAGTTTAAGCATTGTCTGACATAGAAATCTGCCATCACCAATCAAGGTTGATAAGATTCAACTTTACTAATCCGGCACTGGGGAAATTCCGTTGTAAAGTTCATGTTCGATGTTGCTTCAGTGGTTATTCCTTCACCCCGTATCCTTTCTGATCACTACTAGGTTAAGTTTGGTTCGCAACCCTTTGAGACTATATTTGTATCTTCACTATGTGTGTGTGTGTGTGTGTGTGTGTGTGTGTGTGTGTGTGTGTGTGTGTGTGTGTGTGTGTGTTGACATTGTAACTTAGTATTGCTTTACTCTCATGTCTCCAGCACTGCCTTTGAGTTGCTATGTGTGCAGCACTGCTCCGACCAATGAGCAATGCAACCGGAATAACCAAACCTGCCCGGCATTGGAGAACCGCTGTTTGACCATCATAGACATTCGGGGTAATTATATCTATATAACTATGTGTATTGAACATATATCACGCCTCCATAGTTCATGTGCAACATATGTAGACCATGACTCATGCTTTGTCAATCATGCGTTAAAGGTAATTTGAGATAAGTATAATAGAGAAAATCTCTATTACTGGCCTAATTGAACAGGTTGAATAACATATTTGCCTTCATGGCATTATTAAAAGCATTAAATATATATAATATGATATACATTATATATTATTTCTACATTTTCAATTGAATATTCAAGAAAACATGAAAACATTTTTTCTGGGAAGGCATTTTTCCTCATGTTTTAGTCCAATAAAAAGAGGGTACTTTAAGTCCCAACACATCACGTTCCATACATTTGTGGTTGCTTTGTACACCGAGTCGAGGCCATATAGGCGTACTAAAGCCCTGTGCTGTCCCAGGCTCGTCCAGGACCATCTCCAAACAGTGTGCCACCGCGTCCACCTGCACGGGGCTTTTGACCACATCGGGGCTGGACGCGAACGGCGACGGCGTCCTGGCAGAATGCTGCAGAAACAGTAACCTCTGTAATGTCAACGGGGCCGGTAGCATCTCCGCACGCAAGGCCCTGCCGGCGCTGTCCCTGCTGGTTCTACTGGGACTGGTGGCGCAGTAAGACGTTCACAGAGGCGCACTTATGCAATACGTCACGTATCGCAAAGTGATTTTTATCATGGGTGTTACCCACTGTCTTATAATTATATACTTTATCGAATGCTGCTTTGATTCATCATGAGGAAACCCGTTGGACTTGCTAGAAGTTCAACTGGTTTGTTTGGTTTAATCTTTTGATAATGGGAGAACGCAGGTTTTTGAAGCGAGGGACTCGGTTCTGGGGTGACCGGAGGAAATGTTGGCCTACAGGACATGGAGCAGAGAGAGGTTAAATAAATAAACACAATTAAATGGAGAAATAGTGACCCGGTCTCATTGATCACTAGCTGCCGTTTCATTACAGCCCTGACGACTTATTACACGACACACATCAGTTAGTATCGGTGGCTACGTTTTTTTAATTGACTGTTAACCTTTTTACATCATTATTATTTCCTTTAAATGTACTTCAATTGAAATGGTTGCGTCCTTGGAAAAAATAAATGTGTGTTGTGAACATCAGCAATATTTGATCATAATTTCACTTGAATACCCTGCTCAGAAATAGGACTTTCAATAAGAATCTTATAAAATATATGCATAAAGATGCAGACACTAAGGAGACCTGCATGTTGGCTGATACTTAATAAAAGCTTCAAACAGACAGAACAGTGGACACTTCATTCTTTTATTATCTTACCCCCCTCCCTCTCTCCAATATAGAGGCCGGGGACGCAAAACAAAATAAAATACAAAACAATAAACAGTGTTTACTAGTATAAGTACTGTACAGGATACCAGTGAATCACAACGGTGGCGCAACGAGAACCGGGGGCGGAGTTACAGCACCAGCGCGTCTCCTCCTCCGGTACAGAGCTCCCCCTGGCGGCCGTTAAGGGTATATATCAACATAGAGGAGAACCAATGGAGGGAGAGGGGGTTGTTTTGTGCTGCACAGCTTCACCATGACTTCAGTATGATGCCGTCTCTCAACCAGAGCCACGCTGCTTCCAGTTGTGGGGAGGCCTGGTTTGTGTGTGTGGGAGCAGGGGGGGGGGGGGGGGGAAGGTTCCCGCCGTGATATCCTGCATGCGTGTGCACGTGCGTGTGTTTGTGTGTGTGTCTGTGGGGGGGGGGGGGGGGGAGGGGGGAGGGGGGAGGGGGGAGGGGGGGTGTTCGCTTGCCAGTGACACAAGTTGAGAAACACGACATCACGTAAAAATGGAGGAAAGAAAAAAATAAAGCGCACCGCTATTCCAGTTGGTGTAGTTCTTCCGATTGTAATCGGGTGCATTGTCTTTGCGGTTGGGGGGGGGGGTGGGGGGGGGGGGGGTAGCTGTTTGTTTGGGGGGGGTAGGGGGAGGGGTGGTGCTGGGTTAAAGTGTGTCGCGGCGGTCTGGAAGTCTGTGTAGAGGAGGCGGCACTCGCTATCGGTCAGAGGACGCAGAGGAAAAGAAACACAAAAACCCCTGACCCGTTGACGGGAGGGTATCATCACTGGTTCCGGGCCCATCCGGGTCATCTCGTCATGGAGCAGACTCCCCCCCCCCCCCCCCCCCCCACCACCACCCCCACCCATCCTCTCATTGGTCCATCTGACCCGGGCGTGGGACGTCCCGCGGTTGTGAAGAGAAGCCGTGGCGATACGGCAGATAGTCATAGCATCAGTGCTCCTGGGTGGATTAATAAACTTATTCTTTTTTTTTTTTTTTTATGTTCATCTTCTTCTTCCTCCGAGTCCCGAAACTGAAAACAAAGCAAAGTGGAAAATCCCTCCTGGAAGATCACAGTGGATCGGCTTCAGCTCGGTGAGCGTGGTGGGAACGGGCTCTGGGCTTGGTTCTGGGGGAGAGCGGGTTCCGGTTCTGGCGGGTTCCGGTTCTGGTTCTGGGGGAGAGCGGGTTCCGGTTCTGGCGGGTTCCGGTTCTGGCGGGTTCCGGTTCTGGTTCTGGGGGAGAGCGGGTTCCGGTTCTGGCGGGTTCCGGTTCTCCTTCTGGGGGAGAGCGGGGGTGGGAAGGTCTCAGAGTCTCCCCGGGCGAGGAGAAACCAGAACCAACCAGAACCACGGCGCCGTAGTTCTGAGGAAGGACCAGGCTAGGAGACTAGGAGGAGTGGAGGAGGGGAGAGGAGGAGACGAGGAGGAGAGGAGAGGAGGAGACAGGGAGGAGGGGAGGGGAGAGGAGACAGGGAGGAGGGGAGAGGACACGGGGAGGAGAGGAGGAGAGGAGAGGAGTCGAGGGGAGGAGAGGAGGAGACAGGGAGGAGAGGAGGAGACAGGGAGGAGAGGAGGAGAGGAGTCGAGGGGAGGAGAGGAGGAGAAAGGGAGGAGGGGAGGAGACAGGGAGGAGGGGAGGAGACGGGGAGGAGAGGAGGGGAGGAGACGAGGTGACGAGGAGTCGACGGGGAGACGAGGGCTCGGAGCCTCCGGTCTGCCCGGACTGGGAGGAGTCCCACCTCCCCCAGAGGAGGTCGATCACGACCTGAGCGACACGGTGAGGGGAGGGGGGGGGGCACGTTCAGATGAAGGCAATAAATTAAGTGATGGGGGCGGAAGGGGTGGAAGACAGGAGGGGGGGGGGGGGTTGATTGTAGGCTTTAGGTGGAGGTGGAGGTGGAGGTGGAGGTGGAGGTGGTGGGGGTGGGGGATGGTGGGGGGTGAACGTTCAGCCTTTCTGTACGAACCACATTGTCACGTCTCCATCACCGACGAAAACAACAACAGCAACAACAACTCAGCCCCCACTTTGTCGTCCAGACATGCCGCTGGGAGCAGGATGAGGCGGGGGTGAGGTACGTCAAACGCAAGGGGAGGACGTCCGATCCAAAGGGGCGGGGTTAAGTTGGCGCTGTATAGCGCGGGGCTCATGGTTATGCTTCAGGGTGAATCGTACACTGGGCCGCGGTCGGGTACAGCCGACAACCGGTTCATGACCGGTTCAAAACCTCAAGCCATCGGTTGTTGCCGGTGTCACGACGACCAAGTGCCCACAGCTTCTTCTTTTATTTTTTTATTTTTTTCGACCCCAAGAAGCTGAGAACTCTGGGTATTGCAGTCCCAGTATTATTATGGAACACAATAACTGGATTCCAAAGTGAGGTTAGCCCCGACGACAAAATGTTTTATTCCAAAGTGTTTTCCCTGGTTTGCCGAGTGACTGTGGAGCGTGTGGATCTTGTGTATTTTGGCTCAGCACCACATTGACTCGACAGCCACCCGTCTCCATGGCGACCCTGTTCATTCGCCGGCCCCTTCTCCTTCATTCGTCGGTTGAGAACTCCGAGGCGAGAGGGGCCGGCGTTCCCTGATGTGGGAGCGTCGCGCCGCGGCTTTCGGAGGTCTTCTGGCTCCGCCCCCCCGACCGCCAGAGTTCGCGGCGGGCGGGCGGGGCGGACGAAGACGACGTTCCCCCTCTCGCCGGCCGCGGACCTCCGAGACCACAGAAGAAGAGCCCGCTTTACATATTAGAGACGACTCCGCCGGGTGTCCTTAGAGCATCAGGTAGTCTTTTGTTTATAGTCCTTTAGGAACGCGCGCGTGGCGCGGCCCCCCCGGGGGAGGGGGGGGGGGGGGGGGGGGGCTGAAGAGGGCGGGGGCTAGTGCGGACGGGCCTGCGACATCATCTTGAGCCGCGATTGGTCGATCACGTCCAGCAGGTTCTTGGCGTCGACGGCGAGGGCGTGGGCGGCCGTCAGCATCTGCCTCTTGTAGTCCTGCTGCAGGCTGGGGGGTCGGGGGCGGGACCAGAGGGTGTAGAGAGCGTGTGATTGGTCGATAAAGGATGAGGCGTGAGTGAGAGACCACCAAACTTGATGACGATCGCTTGGGGCACAATCCTTTGGATATATTAATTAACAATACGTTTCTCTAAGCATTTTACGACTATTTTAAGCCGATTCATTTGGTATACAAGTAAAACATAAATGGAGACAAATCTGTGATTGTTTAAATCCAGTAGATGATATTATCAGATATTAGCACCCATTTTATTTCACAGCATACATTTGTATAAGTCGGAGTATTTTTCAGTAGTATGTTTTCAACACACTAAGGCGTGGAAGCAACACATTAGTAATTCCCTACTGGTTAAGATCCTGGAGTCTCTGTACCCACCTGGTCATCACATACTGCTGGGCTAGCTTCATCTTGCTAATGAGTTCTGCCAGGTCAGAGTTCAACAGCTTCTGGGCCATCTCGATCTGCATTGGATTGAAAACCACAGACTTAATGGAGTATTGATGTGGAGTCTATTGAGGAGGTGGTTGAGAATGTCACATTGCTGCCACCAGGGGGAGATGTAGCAATTCAGAGTCTTTGTGTGTCTGTGTGCGTGTGTCCGTGTGCGCGCGTGTGTGCGTGCGTGTGTGTGTGTGTGTGTACGTGCGTGTGTGTGTGTGTGTGTGTGCGCGGTACCTCTCTGTGTGTGCAGGCAGGGAGTTGAGGGTAAGTCTCCTCCACTGTCGCCAGCAGTGTCCTCAACGCGAGGCCTACGTCCTGAGGAACAACAAACACAGAACCTTTACCACAGATTCAGCCCCAGGTTTTTTTCATCTGGGTAACTCTAGGGACCCGTGTTTGTTAAAGGTGACGTATTAAACCACCGGGTGTGAGCGTGAGTCCAGCACACCTATAGATGGACACTTGTGATGTCAGTAAAGGCCATTTTCAGAACGGCTTGGAACGGCTAATCACTCCTCGTGGTGTAATACGTCACCTTTAAGATAACAAAAACGGTGATTGCGCTTCAATACGTTTCGTTCCGAAAAAGCCACGTCCCGAGGCCTTTAATGTGCTCCAGCTTCGACGATGTCGTCAGAACTCAACGGATGACACAGCGGAGAAAAAGCATATCAACGTTTTACAGATGTTCAACGCCAGGCGGACATTAGAACAGCAGCGTAGAGGGAGAGGAGGGTGAGGAGGGTGAGGAGGGTGAGGAGGGTGAGGAGGGTGAGGGGGGGGAGGAGGGTGAGGGGGGGGAGGAGGGTGAGGGGGGGGAGGAGGGTGAGGAGGAGGGGGGGGGACGGAGCGCGTCTCACCTTCACCATGGGGACGTATTCCTCTGGGGGCGCCGGTTGGATCTTGCTGGACATCTCGATCACGGCCTTGACCAGGCCCGTCACGTTCTCGTACACCTTGTCGTTGGAGCGGTCCAGGTTGGCGGTGGGGGGGGGGGCTGATCTCCTGGGGCTGCAGCTGGAGCACAACACAGTGTGTGTGTGTGGGGGGGGGGGGGGGGGGGTGGCGATGAAGCAAGGGCGACACCACGAATTAGAAAAGGTCCCAGGCTAGACGTGGAGAGACGGTGTGTTCAGAATTTGCGGCGATCTAAAGGTTGTTGATTTTCAAAGTGCTTTGCCGATCGTCGGGTAGAATAATTAACATCACTTTGAGGACATCATAGAGGGCCAAGATCATGAGGCACTGGGATAATTAATGAACATTCATTATTAATTATTAATACATGGATTAAAAAGGTATGGCTGCGATGAAAGGGTTTGGCCGCACCACGTGATCCGACGACGGGATTACACACTTAGCAGAAGAGGCTGGGTCCGTTTGAACCTTTAGATGGCAGCAAACTCATCGAGGACTAGTGTGCAAATTAGACTACTGCAATGAAAGTACCAAAATGTAGATGAGTGATTGATGGAGTTTCACTCTGCATAATCAGTGCTAAACTCAAGATTAGGGATAATTGTAGCAATGTTTGCGGACAGGAAGCCTTCAACCGGAATGAATGACGGTTTAGATCTACATGATGTGATCCGAGAGCTGCCACTAAGCCAGGCTTAGATATACAGACAGTTAGCCCTCTACTGTCTTCATAGTCCACATGCCCAGATCCAGAAGGCGGAGAATCAATTATTGTCGCACAGAACACAAACAAAAGATTAACAAAATCCCCCCCCCCCCCCCCCCCTCCCTGCACACACACACACACACACACACACACACACACACACACACACACACACACACACACACACACACACACACACACACACACACACACACACACACACACACACACACACACACACACACACACCAAATGCCCGGTGTACAAAGTCTACAACCTATGACGGAAGAGCACTCCAATCAAAAGAGTGAATGAATCAACAATTGACGATGAAGCCCTAAACCAGAGTAGGGCTGTCTTCAGAAGGAGAGGGGACACAGCGAAGGAGGTGTGAGGATCCGTGAGTGAGAGTTGGCTGGTCTGATTAGGATGCTTCATTGGCAGCTAGTTGACCCACACAGCAGGCATCATGAATGGGTTAGGAGGGTTAGGCCATTGATGGTTGGATGATTGGGGTTAAGTGATCCAATAAGAGGAGGAGAAGAAGCTACGACTAAATTAACTAGGACCCTAGTGGAACACGCACGCGCACATGCGCGCACACACACACACACACACACACACACAGCTGCTTACCCGCCAGGGCTGGGGTGAACAGAAAATCAGAGAGAGGGGGGGGGGGGGGGGTGCAGGGAGCAAGCCAAAGGAAAAGAAGATAAAAGGAAAATATTAACGTTATTTATGAAATTGTGCGTTTAAAAGAGCAAACCAAGTCGAACTCGGAGAAGGCAGCATTGGCTGTTTCAACAGATTATTGCTGTTTGCAATAATCTGCACGTTTACACACACGCACACACGTGTGTGTGTGTGTGTGTGTGTGTGTGTGTGTGTGTGTGTGTGTGTGTGTGTGTGTGTGTGTGTGTGTGTGTGTGTGTGTGTGTGTGTGTGTGTGCGTGCGTGTACCTTGAGCCCGTCGTTGTAGCTATCCCCAGAGCTCAGACATGCCAGGCTCCCAAGGTGTCCGGGAGCTCCAGGTCGGGGTGGCTTCTTGGGGGGGGCTGCATGCTCTTCAACAACAACAACAACAACAACAACAACAACAACAACAACAACATCAACAACAACATCATCATCCACAACAGTCGTAGAGTTATGAGTACCCCAGTAATGAAGATGCATGAGTAAGAACCCGACAGTAATATAGCGTCTCGTGTCGCCATCTGGAAAACTGCGGGTTTGCATCTCCTTTTAATTAGCAAGTCGACTAAGAACAGACACAAATATTTATGTTCCTTTGGGGCCCTGATCGCGTTCGCCTGGCCCACGATGAGACAATCCCGTCTTTTAGAGTCAGAAAGTGTTTAAGTTGATTATCATCACACGAGTAAACAGTATCCAGGAAGCATGAATCTGACAGTGGATTGAGGACTATACTAGTTATACTATACTGAGTTAACTGTTTGTTTACGATTATCCAAATACAATTAAACCAATTTGAATACGAGTACTTGTGTGTCCGGTAGTTGTGCG
>NC_082387.1:24095400-24123914 GCF_031168955.1 Gadus macrocephalus
TGTGCCTCCCGAGTCCCATGACATGGTGACCTGACGCCTCATCTCCATCCGGTTCCTCTCCTTCTGCTGGGCCTTCTCCTCCTCTAGGATGGTGCTGGAATGGAAACATCGACACATGACAGCAATACAACTTAACGACATTATCTGATTTAAAAAAAACGATTTTCTTTCCTATTTGATGGCCGCCATGTGCCTTTTATGTCACTCGTCGTCATTAGACGTTGTCGTTTGGTTTTCTTTTGTGCTGGCTAGGTTTCACATGATGGTGTGTGTGTGTGTGTGCGTTATGTATTTCCACTGCACATAATAAACACATACATATACACGTGCAAACACATGCACAGTATACCATTTTAAGATGCTAGAATTAGGGTAAGGCCCATTCAAACAATAGTATCTAGGCTGTGTACAAGAACATGAATCACCTATGAATCTATGAAAAAGGATGGAAGTCAGTCAGACAGAGAGCACACTGTTTCTTTGTATATAAACGTAAATGAGCTAACCTCCGCCATGGGAAAATAGTCAATACAAAATCAAAGACAGTGAGAGAACAAAGGGCGTTTGGTGATCCTTGTGTCACCAAACTCCATGGGAGATGAATCCAGACGGTTCACACAAACACACACCCACATTCCACAGACAATCTCTCTCTCTCTCTCTCTCTGCCTCTCGCTCTCTCTAGGGGAAGCCCTATTCCTGGCAGAGGCACAACCTCCTGTCCTATCCTGCTCTCTCTCTGCACGTGTGCGTGTGCGCGTGCGCGTGCGTGTGCGTGTGTGTTGTTGTGTCATTCTCTTGACGGTCTGTCTTTTAAATCAACATCTGAGGTAGAAAAAAAAACACCAACAGCTGTGCTACTGACAATTAAAATAGATGAATATCTAAATCCACTGTGGTCTCTTGTTAATTTTTCTCGATTGAAAGCTGTAGCGTAGAATAACCTGATGTGGTACTCTGAAGTTTCCCGATTCTTAACATTAATTGAAAAAGGTTTAAGTATGCGAATTCTTATATATATATATATATATATATATGTGTATAGTTGATGCATTCATATATGCATACGTAGTTTAATGTGTATGCACATTAAACTCTCCCCCCCCCCCCCCCCCCCCCCCCCTCTCAGACTATCCGCAGCTGGAATAACAAGAGGCTACTTAGCTTTACTTATATAGGGCAAGTTGGCATGGAAACCGTGCTCTCTCCCGTGTAACACCTACTCTGAGTTATAAGGTAACACCGTCAGACATTCCTCCACCGGTTTGAATTGCTTGGTTTTGGGCCAATGGGCAGCATGCCCTGGTGTGTTCTGGTCTGGGCAATTCTGGTTTAGAGATGGTTTAGAGATGGTTTAGAGGTGTGTTCCACCACAGTTACTATAGCCGACGGCGTCTGGGTATTGGCCTGCTGGTTTATCTTTCTGAACGAGCATTGTGGTGCAGTAAACTGTACTGCAAGCAGACTTATCGGCCCAAGTAACCTTTAGTCTCCGTCGTTAAGGTACTGGCTTATACACACCTTTTGACCTGTAAAACAGACATTAGCACGGGCTATATTTACTGACTACGGTAGAACACAAGTCTTACAATACTTCTGGACAGATGGCATAATTATGGTCAGGAAATGCATTCATGAGGCCTCAGGTCTTCTGTTTGTAGTGCCTTACACAAACGGGATGATAGTGTTGAAAACGTGGGGCATTTTATGGTGAATATTTACTGCAGCGATGGGACTTTCAAACACTTGATCCCTGCCTTAGGGACGACTACCCTCTGTGGTGAGAGTGAAACACTATCGTAGCTCTTCTTAATTGGCCGAAACATTTCCTGTGAAGTCACTTGCTATTAATAATAATGTTCACATGACATCAGATGGCATTGATTTGGTTTGGCGTGGTGTGGCCTGCCGTCCCCAATAGTGTTTGGTTACACTTCAGATAAACAGAAATGGTACGTTTTCTTGTTTCACCCATCAGTGAAACAGGTTAATAAATAATGAGAAATATCAATGATATTGAAACCCCTATTCCTTCCGTTATATTGTACGTTATATTACACAGGCCACGGCAGTGAAGGACCTCTTGTGGCCGTGCTGAGCTGACTAAAGATGTGCCCTTGAAAAAAAAAAAGGGCCTGGAGTCATGTGAAAGGCAGTGATGAATACAATCACATAAATGTCTAACATTTTGCAGCACATTAAAGGGCTTTGCGCACCAGATGTGGCCCGGATTCAGTGGGGTGACACGTCGGCTTTGAGGAAATTTGAAAAGTTGAGCCAAGATTGCACACTTCATTTTCTAATGCTTCAACACCTCATGAATTGAACACCGATTCGTGTGAGCCGAGTTAGACTCTGGTCTACAATGACAAAATCCTTTCGGTAATAGTTGTCGAACTACAAGTCGCAGCATATGCCAAGGGCGCTAATGGAAAGGCATAGTTAAGCTCAGCAGGGCATTTAAACGAATGGATCTCAAAAAAAGAAAAAAGTTCCAACATCATGTACTCACCAACGACGGGAGAGAGCAAAGCGCCCACCCTCAACCCAAAAAAAATGTATTAATCAAAATAAGACAAAATCCGACCGGGATCAGGCCCAAATGACTTCAATTTAGATTGTGATTTGATCAGCGGGCAGAGAACCGGTGGAAGCTCCTGTCAACTACTACAGATTGGACCATGGGAGCACAGCCTTTAAGCTGGCCTGCCTTCCTCCTCTTTCCATCTCTCCTTCCAATCCCTTTCTTTCTTTCTCCCTCTCCCCTCCCCTCCCTCCTGAGCTACAGCCTTTGAAAGACTGTAGCTCCTGGCAGCTGCCCACTGTGTACACACACACACACACACACACACACACACACACACACACACACACACACACACACACACACACACACACACACACACACACACACACACACACACACACACACACACACACACTCTCTCTGCCCTCAAGGAAAAATTTAGCAGAAGCTTAGGGTTTGCATAGTTGTCAGTAGTGTTCCATAATTGGTATTATGATATAAAATACTGGACCCACCGAACGTTAACCGATTCATATGCATCCCTTTACTAACAGTACAGGATTCTTTTAATAGGCACGACAACCCGTACACACTGCCTCGGTCTCTAAGACACAGCGCTCAGCTATGGCCGTACGACGATTTGATGCAAATACAAACGGTTGCAAGGCGACAGGTTACAAGGCAAGGTTGATCAACTTAATACACTTTATTTAAAAGCAGCTTTAAAATACACTTTACAGTATTCCGATACCGCAGATTTCAAAGACGTACTCATTTGAAACGACTCAAATGTGATTTCCTCTTCTGCGATGGCCGGTGATCTCAGAGCGCACGTGCACAGGGGTATTGAACACGAAAGCCCCTGAAAGCCACCACTCCAACCGAGGCTGTTGGCAGTGTACGGCCCCCCCTGAGTGGCAGCAGCACAGAGACGGGGACGGGGGTGAGGACGAAGGGGAGGGAGGGGGAAGGGGTAAGGGGTTGAAGGAGGTGGGGAAGGGGGAGACAAGGCCAGGGTAGCTGAGGTCATAAAAAGGAGAAAAAAAAAAAAAGGAAGCAAGAAAGAATGAAAAACAGGGGGTGGCGTTCAGAGGTGTGACTCACGCTGCTTCTAGGCTCGTAACCACCTCCGTGTGTGTGTGTGTGTGTGTGTGTGTGTGTGTGTGTGTGTGTGTGTGTGTGTGTGTGTGTGTGTGTGTGTGTGACTGTGTGTGTGTGACTATGTGTGTGTGTGTGACTGTGTGTGTGTGTGTGTGTGTGTGTGTGTGTGTGTGTGTGTGTGTGTGTGTGACTGTGTGTGTGTGTCTGTGTCTGTGTCTGTGTGTGTGTGTGTGTGTGTGTTCCCAAGGAAAATAAATGATGTGATTCTTGATGATGATGCGGATATTGAAATTAAATAGCGTTTACTGTGTTTAGAGTGCTGATTTATGGACTTTCCGCAATGTTCATTGGGAATGTGAAACGGCCAATCCTTAAAGAGGACCTATTATACTACTTTTCTGGTCTTAATTTCTTATTAATGACTCCTATAGTGCAACCTGACACGAATCACAGCACAAAAAAACGATGTAGATTTTCGGGAAACTCTTCCTCTCATCTGGGCGCTTTCAGCATTCTCTGTCAACGCTCGGTTTCGTCCTTCTCCGCCCCCTCGCCCCCCTCCTGCCAACCCAACTCCGTTGTGATTGGTTACCTTCCTTGAAGCGTGCGCGGGCAGATTTGACCAGGCATATGGGGGCGTGGCAGGAGTGCCTCTATGTAGATGATTTCCCGGAAATGTGAACAAGTGAATCGCAATCGTTGTCCCGAGTGTTTAGCGCTGTGCACAGCCACCCCAGACTGTCAGCAGGGAAATAATCGAAATGCGTACGTCATTATTTGACACTTTAGTATGGTTAAACATGACTATCAATCATTATAACAACGTTTATAGGTCATAAAAGTCGAAAAAGCATAATAGGTCCCCTTTAAGCAAGATGCTTGATATCCTCAAACCAAGCTGTGCTGAGGCACACTATACCATGCTGGAAAAAATAAGTGGTGGTTTCTAACCCAAACCCCAAATGTACATTGATATGCAGAACAAGATTTGGGGTGGTGTAAAGAGGGTTCCCCCTCATATCTTTACTTTAGACTGTGGAGGTTCAAATTTGGCTTGATTCCCGAGCCCAGATTGGTCAAGAGGATTTTCGCAGCTGCGGTATTCATAATAATACTATTGTGAATAAGCATGCTTTGCATTGCTGTGTTAGGCCCCACAAGCAGTTTTGGCAGGAAAGCATTGTTCTATCCATACAAGCGTGTTGGTGACATCAGAATTAGTGATGTCTTGTTTTTATACACAGAAATTGTGTACAAAAACATACATGTATTTATAATATTTAAATATATAGCTATTTATATATAAATACATATCTATCATATTGTAAACCCACTGAACACCCCGCTCCAGTGACTAGCCACTGAATCCCTCTTCAGAAGTGAGGAGAGCTTGTCTCCATTGTCTTCACGTTTCCTGTGAAACCCGTGTCGGTTTCTCTGTGTCTGGATCACGTCTGGGTGGCGATACAATCCATCACGCTCCACAGGGAGCGATGCAGTGATTCATTGGCTAGTTCCTCCCAGACACCAAGAGGTGTTCCGTCCGACTAATTGTGAAATAAGTGCCCCCATTTACAGGTATCCCTGAATAAATATTGTTGCTACAACGGAAGGAGTGGCAAGCCTCATCTCGCCCTGAAGCGCGATTCTTTAGATATATTCTAACCCGTATGAATATCCGTGACACACGCCGAGGAGAAACTGGGAATGCTGGGAATAATCCCTGTCTGCGTTATGTTTGCTAAGGTGTGAAGCGAACCCCACGCACTATAACATAACAGGGTAACATGACGGTAAATTCAGGACCGCTAGTGGAATCGCTGCGTCATAAAGATTTGTCAGGACACGAGGCAGCCGAGAACTAAACCCTACGTTTTACAGACAGCCGTTTAAGCCAGGGAGATAAATCTGTGGACCCTGAGGATGATATATGGAGGTGGCGTGGGTGCCCTAGCGCTGCAATGCACCATGAAGGGCACGACACTCTGGAACCAGACGAGCCGAAAGGTTCATGTTAACACCAAAACAATTGCAACCAAAGACTATATAGATGTAGTAGTCTTCGGACAAGAGTGAAAAATACAGCAGGCGTCCTTATTATACTACAAACCGACAGATTAACAAAATTGTAAGATGAAATATTATGAAGAAACTAGACCTGTGCATTTTCTGAATATATTGCATGTGGGCTAAGGTCATGAGCGCAATATTCCTTGATGAGGCCTAAAAAAAAAAAAAGGTTGGTTCCTGTTGGTTGTCAGTTGAGGTCATGGGTAGGTAGGGAATTTATTTTATTTTTTTATTTTATTTTTTCCAGCGGCAGCGAATGATAGGTAGGTTGTTTTCACTTAAAAACGAGAAAATTCGCTCATCCTTTTCCAGTTTGCATAAAAAAAAAAAAAAAAGATATATATATATATTTTTTTAAAGCTCATAAAATAATTTGGGTCGCACATAAATTGACAGGGTTGGTCGGAAACCGGAAGCAAACAAAAAATGTTTTAGGCCTGAGTATGCTGAAATGCTAATGCTAGCAAGGCTAATGAGCGAGCACACCGAGTCTCAAGACCCTGGGCCGCTTCGAAACAGACTTGTGACCAGTTGAATATCAGGGCTGGTCGTTCTGGTTTGATTATGAGTTATGGTGCTGCCTGTCGCCGAAGCGTTCCTTTACTTTCTGGAGGCCTGCTTACGGGCGGTTTCTATACAGGCAACTTTGATAACTATCAGTCCCTCCAGAAAAACACGATTATGCGATCGCATAATTCAACGCATATTCAGCCAAAGTCTGCATAATCATGCAGGGGCAGCATTTTTTCAAATATGCCGCACGTGCATGATTTCAAGCGCTTGCATGATTTCATAATCCCCGCATTTTCGTTGCAAAAAAGTCACATATATCTAAGCAGAAAGTTGAAGAATTTTGCATTTACTTTACACAAGAGCAGCCATTTCCCCCTGTTATTACGCGACGTGAACGCCATCTAAAAGCTGCATTTTTCACAATTTCCCGCATTTTTCGCAAGTTCCCGCAATTTTTGCAAGTTCCCGCAATTTCATCGCATAAAATGGCATAAATATGCCGCATATTTCATCGCATTTTTTAAGAAAACGTGCCGCATAATCAAGGGTTTTTGGCCGCGACAAACACAAAAAAACACCGCGTTTTTCTAGAGGGACTGATCTATATATCGATTCTCCATCTGCCTTTATTTGTTCAGGGAGGCTCATCGAGGTAAGGCACCTCTTTTGCGAGAGAGACCCGATAGCGCCGGCCCCATCACCCATCGATCGGCTCTCAGTCTGGGGAGCCCCAGCCAGGCGAGGACACACTGCCCCCGTTTGTATCGAGTTCCCAGTCATTCAGGGTTAAGTGAGTGAGCACGGCAGCAGCACCACGCCGTCCGACCCCACGCGCTCCCTGTGCTACTCAGTGTTGAGCACAAGGTCTCGCTCCGTTCACGGACATGCCCCCCTCTGCCTCCAGGATCTCCTCCTCCGACTGACGTACCCCCCCGTTCAGCATCCGCGCACACACCCCCCAAACCCAAAAGGACCAAGCTCCACACCGTGGGGGATCGGGCCTTCTCCGCTGTGGCCCCTACACTGTGGGACGCCCTCCCTGACCACTTGAGGGCCCCCACAGACTGCAGCTGCTTTTAAACCAAGCCTAAAAAGCTACCTTTTTTAAAAAAAAGCACTTTGCTAAATTTTCTTTTATAGGTTGACTTTTTTAAACCATTTATTGGTCATTTTGAATTGTTGTCATTGATTTTATTCTCATAGATTTTATTTGCACTTCTCTGTAGCACTTTGAGATTCTAGTAATATGAAGTGCCGTACAAATGCAAGTGTAAATGGACTGCATTAATACAGCGCTTTTCTACCCAGTGGCCGCCCAAAGCGCTTTACAATACTGCCTCACATTCACCACACATTCACACACCCATTCACACACACATTCACACACACATTCACACACCGACGCCGGCGGAGTCAGCCACGCAAGGCGACACAGCCAGCTCGTCGAGAGCCGTTGGGGTTCAGGTGCCTCGCTCGAGGGGCACCTCGACACTCAAGCTAGGAGGAGCCGGGGATCGAACCCGCAGCCTTCAGGTCACCAGCTTCTCCTGAGCTTCTGCCGGCCAAAATAGAATCGCATTTCCGGGTTGTCCTACCTGAGCTGGGCCTTGAGCTCGGTGAAGCGGGGCCTCTTGCCGGGGTCGTACGACCAGCACTTGGTCATCAGACTGTACAGCGTGGGCGGGCACTGGGGCGGCATGGCCAGACGCTCGCCGTTCTCTATCCGGCCAATCACGTCGTTGTTCTTCACGCCCTGGAAGGGCTTGATGCCGTACATGAGGATCTCCCACATGCACACGCCTGAGGGGGGGGGCATTACAGGTTCAGAAGGGTTCAAAGCTAAAGACATATCGATTCCTTCACCAGCACCAACACAAAGTAAGAGTAACGCAACACACGCTATTGGTGGAGATCTTAAACACGAGATGCATCCATTGTCATCTTTAAAGGGGTATTTACTGCATGTGAACCGCAGGAAGTGGGAGCAGCTTACCGAACATCCAGACATCGCTGGCCGACGTGAACCTCCTGAAGTTAATGGACTCTGGTGCCATCCATTTAATAGGCAGTTTACCTTTGGAAGCTGGGAGACGGGAGGATAGCACAATAGCTCATCTCTTAAGACTGTGATTGAGTGCGTGTGTGTGCAGTGTGTTTGCATTGTGCGCGTGTGTGTGTGTGTGTTTGCATTGCGTGCGTGTGTGTGCGTGTGTGTGTGCATTGTGCGTGTGTTTGTGGGTTGTGCGTGTGTGTGTGTGTTGTGCGCGTGTGTTTGTGTTGCGCGCGTGTGTTTGTGGCGTGCGGTGTGTGCATTTTTGCGTGTGAGGATGTGTGTGTGTGTGCGTGTGCTGAATCGTCACCTTTGTAGTAAGAGCTGTCCTCCATGTATCTGGACAAACCAAAGTCTCCCAGCTTCACGCAGTCTATAGTGGATACCAGAACGTTCCGCGCTGCAATGTCCCTGCAGCAGAGGAAGGAAGGAAGGACGCAAGGGAAAGCAGGAACAAGGAGAGAAACAAGGGAATAGAGGAATAGATAGGAACAACACTGTTTCAGTATGAGGAAACAAATCATTATCTTTCTTTCAGTCTAACAAACGGCTTTAAGTGGTAGAATCCCCGAATGTCGTCAAAACACAGTAGGTTTCTGCCATCTGCAATAATCACACATATTCAAAATGTAATGTTTATCTGTTTGAATTTTATCTCACTTGTTGGACACCACAGCGCTAATATAAAAGCAATAACTGACAACTATGTCATTTAAGCTCTCCGTCAACCAAGGCAAGGTTTGGACCAGGCTCAACCCGAATCACTACTCTGTATCCTAATCTAAATCAAGTTGTTTTAGGGTTTGGCTCTCCTTTAACAAGGCGATTGTTAATAGGCGTGTGTGTGTGTGTGTGTGTGTGTGTGTGTGTGTGTGTGTGTGTGTGTGTGTGTGTGTGTGTTTACCTGTGTACAAAACGCTTGCTCTCCAGATAGGCCAGGGCTAAGCTGAGCTGGTAGGAGTACAGGATGAGAGTGGCCAGGTCCAGACTGTACTTCCTCACCTGCAGGAAGGACCGCAGCTGGAGAGAGAGAGAGAGAGAGAGAGAGAGAGAGAGAGAGAGAGAGAGAGAGAGAGAGAGAGAGAGAGAGAGAGAGAGAGAGCAAGAGCAAGAGAAAGAAAAAGAGCGAGAGCCAGAGCCAGAGCGAGAGGGAGAAAGAGGATAGGGAATAGGTTCAAAACATCCCTTATGCAGACAACACTGAGACACAAAGGCCTCCCCCGGAGCCCGGCCCGGACGGGAGAAGGTGGGCTCCTCACCTCCCCCAGGGTGCAGAGCTCCATGATGATCCACACGGGGTTGTCCGTGATCACGCCCATCAGCTTGACGATGTGGGGGTGGTCGAACTGCCGCATGGTTACTGGGGAGGACCGAGGTGGGGGAGGAAGAAAGAGACAGGGAGATCAAGACGTCGCAGTTACACCGAGCCCAAGAGCAACGGCATGTTTCCCTTTGTGTTGTACGGCAGGGACTCTTAGTCTAACTGAGGGTAGGTAGAGGTAGCTCCCCCTAGTGGTGGTAAGGTTTGGTGCATCAGTATTCATAATGCGATTTGTTTTTTGAGCATTGCCCTAAAGATGTACATTGAGCATTCAATGTATTGAATGGAGGAATATATGCAAGGGGGAATGGAACGCTCTTACAGACAAACTTAATGATTTGTGTTATGTGTGTTACAGATACACACTATCAATCAAACCAACAGCACAGCAGGGGAGTAGGTCTCGGCGATATTGCTTGAAAATAAATCTCAGATTTCTTCAAACCAAACCCGATTATCGATTTTTAATCTTTGTTGTTTTTTTCCATAAATGAAAAATATTAATATTTTTTAAGTTTGGATTTTATTTGAAGAATAGCAATGATTAAAAAAAGCAAAATAAATAACACATCTCCCACTTTGCTGCGTGCCTCAGTTTAAGATGTTGGAATAAATGTGTTGTGCTACTGCATTTGGTTGCAACAGACTTTTTTTCAGCGCATGCTGCCATGTTGATATTCTACTTATTTTCTTCCAACCCAAAAAAATAAAGTTCATATTTCTTATTTTTTTGTAAAGAGATTATTATTATTTTTTTTTTTTTTTCATCGTCCTAAAGCATAAATTCGATTTACGGTTAAAAATCGATTCATCGCCCTGCTCTACAGGGAACTCACATGCTTCCTGGAGGAACTTCTCCCGGACGCTGTCCGACGTGGAGTTCTTACACGTCTTCACGGCCACCGACAGGGCTGGGTTGTCCTGGAAAAACCCAAACATACGATAAGAGACACACCTCCAGAAACTCTCAAACTGCCACCTTGGTCGCATGCATCATCTCCATGACAACGCTCCAACGGCAAATCGTCTTGCTAACGGAATGGGAAAATGTCATGGCAGACGATTTGGTCTTATCCACTTTACAGCAAAACACAAAAAAAACAACACAAGGTTACAATTACAACAACAAGGTCATACGCCGACAGTATTAACATAGGAGCGAAGCCATGTTAAAAGTGACATATAATACCACCGGGCATGGCTTAGCACCATTGTTATTAGCCGTTACAAGCCATCACAAGTGGGCGTGTCCACCTAGATGAATGCTCGATGGATCAGTCTACCAGCCAACCCAGTGGAGTGTAGCAAACCTTGCTCATCTATCCGTCACACATCTAGGTGGACACGCCCGCTCGTGATGTCAGAAGAGGCCGACTTTCAAAACGGCCTGTGACGGCTAATCACACTCACACCCGGGTGGTGTGATATGTCACCTTTAAGAGCTCGGTACATCTGAATGTAGGCAAGGCAAGACAACTTTATTTATAAAGCACTTTTCATACACAAGGCAGGCTCAAAGTGCTTCACGTATAAACATTCTCATACAATAAAATAAAATAATATTTAAGTAAAAGAAAACATATGCAAAGAAATGAGTAAAATAGAAAGTGCAATGTATTTAAGATCAGATCAACAGTCTCTTTGGTACCCACGTCGGGACTCCAACCCGACCTAAAGGAACTTGGTACTTTCTCTGGGACTCCAACCCGGATTCTAGTCAATGTAGAATAAAACCATCTGCCTACCGGGCTGACGTAGACGCCCTGGTGCACGTCCCCAAACTGTCCCTCTCCTATGCAGCGTCCCAGCTCGATGCAGTCCCGGAGGATCTCGTAGTCCCGCGCTGGGGGAGGAAAACCACACACAGGTGCACGCACACAGAACGTTTAATTACAAGAACCCGCCACTAGAGGTCACTCACACACACACACACACACACACACACACACACACACACACACACACACACACACACACACACACACACACACACACACACACACACACACACACACACACACACACACACACACACACACACACACTTAAACCAAGCTTCACAGCAGGGGAATGGAACATACAGTTTTTTGTGCAATTTGTGTGCAGGTGGATTTTGTGGGCCTGATAGAGAATGAGTTCGGGGCACTCCTGCTCTGGAAAGCTTGGTTGATCAGCCAGGGCTAGACCTGACGGCATGCGACACTAACACAAAGCAAACGGCAGCCAGTCATGCCGCGTGGACCGAGGACGCACAACAGCCTCGAAAGCACACAATGGACATGGTTCACAAGGAAGTTGCACTTTTATCGCTTTATCTGTTTCTCTACATGTTCTTTCACCCTTTCGAAGGCCACAGATGAACCAATTGGATCCAGCTTTGGTACTTAAACCAAGGCCGACCATGGCCATCTTGGCTCAGAAATTACAAACAACATATTGCCGATTCAATATGTTGTTTCGAGTGATTACAGAAGGCGGCCGCCCTAATCGTCGTACAGTACCTATGTTTTTGACGGTGCGTGGCTATTTAATCCTGTACTCGCACACAACAGAGGTCGGTCCCTCTTGGAGGGTACAGAACAGGTGGCACTACCAATACCCTTGCTTTGGAACAACCACAGTATTCACCAAATGACCGACAACACATCGACAAAAAAGGGGGGGAAAAATATGGAGGGGAACGTAGAAGATAGGAGAGAGAGTTGTAATTCACAGGAACAGGCAAAACGGAAAAAAAAAGGAAATTAAAAACAATAGTCACAACCACCAAATCAAACTGGCATCACAATGTAACCAGAAGTTCCACGTACTCTGATCGTTACCTTGTTCTAGTCCATAGTATTCTGGCAGAGAAGGGTCAACAGCATAAAACACAAACAACTAACAGTCAGTTCATAGATCAATGGAACAGAATTGAAGATGGCCTCCATTCGGCCACTATCAGCACTTTCATTCTAAATCCCATAATAAACAGCCGGGAGTTCTGTCTTCTACCACTGAATATCCAAAACGGTTAAAACAGGCCATGTACATTTTTCAGCAATGTTGATCAGTGTATTTCATCAATATGGATGGATATTGATTGTAAACGACCTCACTACACACTGAATTCAAATAAGGCATCCATGCCCATGTTTGGTCTGGAGGAAGGACAATAAGGTTGTTTTGGGTGATATTTCCCATCGACACAGCGTTGGAGGGGTCTCCAGGGGCGATTCAAACACGCCACTAGTCATGTGACTTGCGGAGGCAGCGGACGCACCCCTGAACTATCTGAGTGGAATGTGTGGCTGAATGTAGCTCCATCCCTAGATTCCTCTGCTACTGCTGTCTCTACCATCGCATAGTGGCTCATGAATAGTGAAATGGTTCAATTGTCTATTGAGACCCCCCCCCGCGCGCGCTCGCTTTCCTCTTTCTCATGAGCGTTGCGATTTACATATGAGGCATGAGCAGCCATGAACGTTTATGAGGAAACAGACTTCATCAGTCACATCGCCAAGGCAACAGCTATCTGTCAGCAACAGGACGCCATGGTAGATATGATAACACGTGTGTGTGTGTGTGTGTGTGTGTGTGTGTGTGTGTGTGTGTGTGTGTGTGTGTGTGTGTGTGTGTGTGTGTGTGTGTGTGTGTGTGTGTGTGTGTGTGTGTGTGTGTGTGTGTGTGGACTCACTGGACGGCATGGTGTAGGTGTCCTCTTCATCGATGATCTCAGCATAGTCGTCTGTTTCTAAAGGCAGGGAGAGAGCAAAAAAGATCGGATTAGACAGAATTCCACGTTTCACAGTTTCCACTGAGCCGCGAAGCAGGTGGGGGCCAGGCCAAGCATCTTAAAAAAAAACGATATCAACCACGCACACCTAGTTCCCTTTTGAACATTCTCATGCCCCTGATTTGCCGTAGATCTTTGTATTTCTTAATCCGCTCGCAAATCAACTCATCCTCCTATCTGGTGCGACACCACTGTCCTGTGAACCCCTTCTCTGGCAGAGAGGGCGTTCAACTGTCCCGAGGCATGGAACCAAAAGACGGCCGGGTGAAAAAGGACACAGAGTGAGCGACACACTTGTGTGTACCTTCCGAAGAAGCCTGTGGCCGTGATCAGACTCTAAAACATGCACGCATGCATAAGCCCGAATCATGAGCAAGCGGAATGCAACAGCGACACAGGGTCAGTGCTTGGTCAGAGAGAGACGTCACAGGGAGGATGGACGGATGAGAGAGTGACAGAGAGAGGGGTAGAGAGGATGGGAGGGGGAAGAGACAGAGAAAGGGGGAGGGATGGAAGGTCAGCATCATGGGTAAAAGGGGAAGTGAGATGACAAGCAGGAAGGAGGGACAAAGCAATACGGTCTTTGCAGGAATTAAAAAACAAGCTAGAGGAAGTATGCCAGGGAAACAAGTGTCATCGGGGCCAGCCAAATAAGCCGAGAGGGACAGACACAGACAGGAGGTCTGCCTGTGCCTCTACATACTACACAGCCTTTGTGAGCTTGCGTCCATCTGGTTGGGATCAACCACTCGGCAGAAAAGTTCATACTCATATTTTGGATTAATTTGTAATTAATAAGCCAGGGAGACCAGCCCTGAGTTGTAGACATCTGTATTTTTATTGATCCACAGCATAATCATGGACATTAATAACCTGGTTCCTAGTAATGATTGATCACTCTAAGACACTAAAACGGATTAAGGGTTTGGCTTGCACTCCAGTCGTGTGATAACAGGAGCGCCCGCCTGCATATGCAATAGTCTCCTTTCTCACCTTAAGGATTATTACCACAGGTGGAAAACATACTCGGAATTTCATCAGACTAAAAGTGTTTGCCATTCCGGCACCCATTGCAGTCCTAACCATTTCTGGGAAAAAAGGATCCCCCACTCTGTGTTGCAAATCCAGATTTCTTCCTCGTTTATTAAGGGAGGTTTCCTTTTCTCTTCCTTCCTCGTTTCAATATATATAGCATATAAAGCCCTTTGAGGGCCATCCAAATTTAATTGAGTGGCCCTGACTTAGTAGTTTCCTCTCTGCTTCAAGCTTCTAAGGGAGCAGGGAAGCACACTTGATTACTTGGAACAAGCCGGAACAAGCAGCTTCTTTAAAAAGGAAGACCGTGCGTAAAGCCGGTCTGAATCAATCAAAGACCGAACAAAACCAAAATTAATTGGTTTTCTTCAAGTGCAATTGTGACTGTCGCTGATGAGTGGAATCCCATTATGCTGTTTACATTGCCACTAAGATAATCACACTGTTGCCTGGAGCGGGCTATAACGGGATTACTCATGGCTATTAATACACTTATCTTTCTCAGAAGAAACTCAACACATTCTCAGATCCCCCCCTCGCAAGTCGCCAACATGAGGAAGGTTCCTGACCTTTAGATGGCAGCAAACATACAAAAGTAGTCTAGTGTGTAGTGAGCTTTTCAACAGCCACACACACACACACACACACACACACACACACACACACACACACACACACACACACACACACACACACACACACACACACACACACACACACACACACACACACACGCACGGACACACACTTAAGTGGGTGTGTGAAGTTAACAGAGGGCACCAAATCAGACAGGAAGAGGGATCACAAGCTGTGCCATTTAAGTGTCACTGTTGACAAGCAAATGCATCTCCTGGAATTACCGTCGCCACTAGTATGTCCTGCAGAGGCTGAAGCAGCATGCACCAACGAATGACAGACAGAAGGGAGAGCGTTGACAGGTGATGCGTGAGAGAAAAAGAGAGATTATTGGTAGTTAGAATATTATGGTGGATGGACTGGAATGTGTTCAGTACAATAAGAACCGAAATATGCCTAGAAGAGGATGATCTTTACATATCCTTGACTGAAAGTATTTCATAATGCTTTAAGTACCCCCTCCCTAACAGACAAATGATGTTGCATGGATCTATTCCATTGTCAGGATTGGAATGTGTAGGTGAGGCCGTTATTTATTTATAACTTTCACCTTCCATGCAGAAAAATAGGATAAACGGAAGACAATGAGGTTATAAAAAGCTCTGCCAGTCTGGCATATAAATTACCCAGTAGTTTTCAACAAAGAACCACTTTGAGCCTATTCTGTGTCCAGACTGTCACACTCAGTTGACAGTGAGTCAGTCCCTCCACTAAGACATCTGGCCAGAGAAGAGCTCTTCACTACTGGAACAGACACAGCTTTATTTGGAAATAGCCCTACGCACCACACACACACACACACACGCACGCACGCACGCACGCGCGCGCACACACACACACACACACTATATGAGCCCTTTAATTGATTCTTAAACATCAGTGTCACAAACACATACCATCTTTCGACCGTGGTATTTCAAGTGACACGTACCGGAATGAAGAAGACTACGGAAGAGTGAAGAGCATGAAATCCACTACGATCATGGTGCACGCACAAACAAACAACGCCTTGAGAGAGCAGTAAATAACGCAGAGTTCATCTGTAGACTTTATAGCCGTCCAGCTCCACATAGATTCCGGTTATTGCGTGTGATTATATTGGCCCTTATAAACAGAGGTGCAACAAAAGGGGCAACTCAGGGTGTACATCATCATAAGTTGATTACGGGTCAGTGCCCCACAATTAAGATCATAAGTGAAACATTATCATGAAGGTCTGCTTGTTTTGTGATCGCTAACTAACAGCAGCTCATTCGGACGGCTGGCTTTTAAATGGCCGACTGCTGATTTAGGGAACAGTTGACTGCCTGAGAATTGATCTTTGACTCGACTTCCTCCATTAACCGGCTACGGTCCTCTGCTAATGCGCTGGGGGCGTGTAGTGAGAGTGGCTGGCTGGCTGGCTGGCTGGCTGGCTGGCTGGCTGGCTGGCTGGCTGGATGGATGGAGCGAGCGGTACGGGGTTGTGTTCTGTATTTACCCGAGACGCACACCGCTCTGGTCCTTACTCCGTCCATCCGCTTCTCCATGCGTTTCTCATGGTTGGACACTCTGCCGGAGGAAACCAGTAACCAGTTAATGCACATTCATATTTCCGGTTGCCCATGTTGACAGCTCGAAAAATAAAGAACATTTGTTGGCTAGTGCAAATTTGCCAAAAACATATTATAATTTTTTTTACATATTGATTATTTTTAATAATAATTGGAGGTAGATTTATTTTAAACATGTCTTTAAACACTTACTTGGGGTTGGGGATTGAAGGTAGCGCTCTGTCCCCCTCTGAAACAGGGATCAACACAGGGATCAGAAGGGGGACAGACGAAGTTCCCAGCAGTTTTACTACAGTGTAGCTCCACTCAGCAGCACAGCACAAAGAAACCTTTACGCAAACGTCTTGAATGACCTTATCTCCGATAGTCCCCACATGTCTCGCATTTTGACTCTTCAGGGTGCAGCGGTGTGTGTGTGTGTGTGTGTGTGTGTGTGTGTGTGTGTGTGTGTGTGTGTGTGTGTGTGTGTGTGTGTGTGTGTGTGTGTGTGTGTGTGTGTGTGTGTGTGTGTGTGTGTGTGTGTGTGTCTCCTACCTTTTTGGACCCTGACGATGAAGGAGTGAGACAGAGAGGAGACCAGGCGACAGTAGCCGTCAATGAGGTCCGCCATGTTTTCTGCTGTGGTCAGGGACGTGGTGGTGACTATGAGAGGCTGACACACACACACACACACACACACACACACACACACACACACACACACACACACACACACACACACACACACACACACACACACACACACACACACACACACACACACACACACACACACAAAAGAAGAACTGAGGTGAAAAGAGATCCTCTCCTTAAATAGCAACAATGCGTCGTCAAGTTAGTAACACATTTGTGTATGTGTGTGCGTGTGGTGTGCGTTTGTGTGTTTACTTCCGGTGCCCCCGCTACGATTAGCTGCAGCATGCCCTTGCGGTCCTTCTCCTCCATGGCAGAGTACTGTATGGACTGTACCTGGGTGAAGTTAGCGAGGTGGGTAGGCTAAAGGGGGAGAGAGACACAGAGAGGTCATACGGAGAGAGAGAGAGAGAGAGAGAGAGAGAGAGAGAGAGGAAAACCCGGCTATCCACAAAGCAAAACTGCTTTACCATTTCTGTATTTATTTATTTTTTTTTTAAATACTACCAAAGTGGTAACTTAATCACAATGAAAACCTTCAAAGGATTTCAGCTAGGGTATACTCTGGAAGATCAGAATAGTTTATGGTGACACATTTAATAAGGAAATATCTAAATTAATAACTGAAGTTAGAGATGGGTGTGTTCAGACATACAGTTAGAAACGATAAGGTTGTCGGTATGTTTGATGTGGATGTTGAGTTAAAGTACCAGGTTACCCCTGGCTAGGTTTTGACCGGTCCAGGTCAGGACACAGATGGAGAAATGTCCTAACGGCATTACATAAGGACAACACGGCTAGAAACGAGCCATTGAGGCAAGCTCATTGGCACCAGTAGAGGGCAGCAGCATCACCACCGAGTCCCACGCTATGCTCGCGACGACGTCATACATCAGAACAGAATGATTTCCAGCTGAATGCGGATGCTGACATCAGAGAGCCCTGGAGTGATGCAGCCGCATGCGTGCCGCAGAGACGACGCAGAGGAGCGAGTGACCGCCAAGAGCCCTGAACCAGCCTCAAGGCTGGCTTCCCAACCGGGCTCGGAAGCCAGCTCTGGTATTGCATCAGGTCTGTTTTATCCCCATAGAGACTCACCAAACACACACACACACACACACACACACACACACACACACACACACACACACACACACACACACACACACACACACACACACACACACACACACACACACACACACACACACACACACGTTTTTGGTTTGCCTCAGAGATTTCAGTCGGGAACGCCCGGGAAGCATCCCTTCACCGCTTTCTGTACTAGAGCACAAGTTTCCCCGTCGACTCTCTCGCTCGGCTAACTCCTAGCTCTGCGTTTAACCAAACCAACGAAGAGTGCGTGCACACACTCACACACACACGCCCCCATTATAACCATCGCTGGATGGTATAGCTCTGCTGTTCCTTTAAGCAACCAACGAGTCAAGGACACACACACACACACACACAGCTGCGGCTTCCCCGACACATTAGTTTGTCGGCTCAGCATAGGGCGCACAATGTCGTTCTAAAACCAAAACAAGGACGGGACACTCACCATTGAACCCTTATCTGTGAGGTAGCTGATTCCTTCTTCTGGGCCGATGGCCAACTCTACTGATATGACCCAGCTAGACTGAAAAGAGGGAAAATAAAGTGATTAGGAATAAACTAGGGGAAATAAGAAGCATCATATACTTAAGTGGCATCATTTTTCCTTTTCAAAGTATGTCCTTGCGGCCCCTATAGCCTCCTTGCGACATTGGCAACTGGCCAATAACCAAGGAGGGAAAAGGAGGAATTGTGTTCCCTTACCCCCAAAGCACATTTGAAGCACTCTTTGTCGAAGCGGTAGATGGGAGAGAGAATCTCAAAGAACATGTGGATGCTCTGCTCGTCGTTGAGGTTGGCAAACTGCTTGAAGGTCTGCTGGATTTGTTTCCTCAGCGTTTTGGCCTGGGAACGACGCAGAAGAAGGTGAGGTTGTTATGATTCAAGGACTCGGCCCGTCGGTGGGAATTAGAGATCCGGGGAAAAGGGGGCAAGCAGTGAAAATGACACTGAAAGGTTAAACCGAAATGGTCAAATACATTACAGCCAATCTATTATTCACACCAGCGCACACAAGCAGAGGAGAGTGGAACCTGGAAAATCCTTCTTCTTCATCCCCGAACACTCAGAGAACATTAATGGGGAAAGACTTTGGTTGTATTTCATTGTTTATGGTTAATTTCTCTCATCGTTTGAAGTTCTTTCCCCCCCCCCCTCTACTTTTTTGGACACAACCAGTTCTGAAGAGCATTAAACATAGCATCCTTGGAATATAAGCTGAAGGCTTATTGGAAGTCGACAAGGGAATCTATGGCCTAATTGAGACGCATTGATTTGCAGCCAACCAAAGCCTTGTCTCGCTTCAGATCCTACCTTGAGAGATTCCAAGACGCTCTTGGGGAAAAACCTCCTTAAACCCACGTCCTTTCTGCAGGAAGAAATAAGCAAGAATAATCCTTTTACAAAGATACATAAAATGGTCCACTATGGTTTTCCCTTTCACTGCAATATGCAATATGACAAAAAGCAGATGTTACATTTTGCTGTAGGTGACATAAACAGTTTAATAGTAATCCGAACTTACTCAAGAAGTTCGTAGTTTGACTTTTTATCGAGGGCGTTTCCGGGCATCTCTCTGAAGAACCTCCTGGTTAAACATAGAAGTGGCACAAGGTTTACCACAGAGGAACCAAGACATCTACTTTGGCCGGCTGTGCGGGCGAACACAAACTAACACAGACGTGGACGTGTGCTTGAGTCATTCATAAGACCGCAAACCTGATCTCTAAGCAGCCGAGTTTTAAAGCAACATCTTGATCCACGTGGTCGGCCAGCTGGAGCATGAAGTCGCTTTTAACCTGCGGGGTAGAGGGAGAAAACGCTCAGGTTTCCTCCAATCAGCATGACTTCCCCTCTACGCCTTGATTGGTGGCTCAAAACAACTGGAACACCAGGGCAGCCAATAGTATGCAGTCTGGAGAGTTGATAGCCTCTGTAAAGTTCAATTTAAATTTATTCCATGACATTTATTCTAAAAAAAGCATATTCCTATTGAATAATGCAATCACTTGATCTCTGGTATTCTCTTGGAAATTTGGCATCACAAAATCTAATTTTATAATATGATACATACACTTAACCTTTGCTATGAAGTGCATTGAAATAATAATATCACACCCACCAATATAACACAGGGATTGTTAGGATCCCAAGTCTGCGGCTCTATATATTTTAAATGTTTCCCCATCTCCACAATTTAAGTGATTTTACTAAGAGTAAACACAACAGCAGTATGAAACAATGGAGAATAATAACTTTGTACGATTTACAATATGAGGACAAAATGGTCAAGTCAGTTGTACCTTTGAAACATTCATAATGTCTTTTTTTACGTGATTTGTTTTAGAAAAATCTTGACATTTTCATCGGTCATCGTTTTCACCTCTGATTCCATATCACACACAGGTTCCATCACCAACAACTCTTTTAAAATATATTTCCAATGAACCGAACTAAAGTTTTTTGGTGTCAGCTGCTGTACTTATTGTAAGTCACTTTGGATACAGATAAAAGTGTCCACTTTTTGTACTAATGCCCTGAAAGTAAATGTAAATGCAAGCATGACACAGCCCACTAATCCTCTAAAGCAGACAGCACGTCTATCGGTGCGGTCGGGGTATCTAGTTAGTGACAGCCAGGACTGGTAGCTCACCTGGTGGTAGAGGTAGTTAAGAGATGGTTTGTCTTCCGAGAAATGGCTGAGATAGCCTTTGGGGAGATACCTCATTCGCAACTCGTACCTGAAACCACATATTGCAGTCACACATCGTACAAAAAAATGCAGAATAAAAAACACACAAATGTAAACACGCATTAATCAGACTTGAAAAGGCAATTCCCCAATGCTACCTAGCTTACTGCGGGTCTTAACACAGCCGACACCAAGCAACAGCTAGCGAGCTACGCCGCTCGTTAGCATACCAAGTAGCAGCGAAGACGTGATGCACCCCAGGAGAACATGTGGATTTACTCTAAGGTGTGCAGTCAGGTAGCTAGAATACTGACTACTACATTCCAATCTATTTTTTTTGTATGCATCTCATACAATGTGCCTAACTACATATAGGATACATACACAATGTGCATATTTTCGAATACATGAATATACAAATGTCAGAGCTGGCCAAAGAGGCCCATTGCCGTCTGTATTCCACTGGAAGGCAGCTTGTTTATGTGCAATATACAAAACATGTCTACCATGTTTTGGACCACATCGCCCGTCACAGCCGTATGACCGTATACAGCATCCCGACGAGTGTGTATTGTTAGGTAATGTATTGTCACGGCTGTATCTAAACGACCAGAATCCTGCCACTACAAAGCCCTAGCCTCCAAGTCACTGCTTTATGCGAGGCCGGTTAGATAGCATAGCACAGGGAATTAGGGCTCAGTCAGAGAGCGCATGAATTAAACATTCTGTGTTCCCTCCAAGCGCACAAGAAAGAGAGAGAGAGAGAGAGAGAGAGAGAGAGAGAGAGAGAGAGAGAGAGAGAGAGAGAGAGAGAGAGGGAGGGAGAGAGAGAGAGAGAGAGAGAGAGAGAGAGAGAGAGAGAGAGAGAGAGAGAGAGAGAGAGAGAGAGAGAGAGAGAGAGAGAGGGAGAGAGGGAGAGAGAGAGAGAGAGAGAGAGAGAGAGAGAGAGAGAAATAGAGGGAAAGAGACTGAAAACGAGAGAGCGCGCGCGAGAGAGAGAGAGCGAGAGATAAATAGAGGAGAGAGAGAGTGAGAAAACTGAACGGGAGGGAGGGGAATACATCAAAAATGATGTGTGTGGGAAGATCAAAAGGAAAGTGTGTGAGGGGAGTGTGTGATGAAAAATGTATGCAGATAGTGACACAATTTGAAAGAGTTTATCCACGCATCGGAGTAAAGGAAAGAGACAGGAACAGGAAGAGGTAGGGAGAGAGAGAGACAGAGAATGAGAGAGAAACCAAAATAGAGAAAGAGACAGAGACAAAGAGAGAGAGAGAGCAAGAGACGGAGAGAGAGTAAGACAGAGAGACAGAGAATGAGAGAGAGAACCAAAAGAGAGAAAGACAGAGAGAGAGGCCGAGAGAGAAAGACAGAGAGAGAGACAGGGACAGAGAATGAGAGAGAGAAACCAAAGGGAGAAAGACAGAGACAGAGACAGAAATTGACAGAGAGAGTAAGACAGAGACAGAGACAGAGAGAGAGAGAAACGAAATGAGAGAAAGACTAGAGACAGAGAGAGAGAGATAGAGACAGAGAGGGAGAGAGAGAAATACAGAGACAGAAACAGAGAGAGAAAGAGAGAGAGCAAGAGACAAACCGAGGTAGAGACAGAGCCATCCATCCATCCATCCATCCATCCATCCATCCATCCGTCCGTCCATCCGTCCTTTCCCCTCAGGGCTACAGCACCATTGTTCTAGCAACTCCTGTAGCGGTGTGTGCGTGTCTCCTCCCCGTCAGCGTACACGCAGCGACTCCCAGAGACCACAGCTGGCTGACTGGCAGATGGCCCTCATTTGGACAGCTCCAAACCCAAGACGAAGCCTTTTATAACAACCGGGGATTGCTCTGACAGAGCCATTTAGCCTTGTCACTGTCACGGATGTGACAGACGCGCACGGTTCAGCTAGGGGACAGTGGATCTTCACAGCAGCAAATATGTGATGTGTATGAGGGCGGAATTTTAATGCAGGAATTAGCATAAGCCGTCTTTGATACTGGGGGCATTTATTCATTAATATGGATGATAAATGCGCAAAATGAGGGAAAAATTCATGTCGCATTAATTCTTTCCAAGAAAACTATTTACCATACTTCCGAACCTGGGCTGAAAATACTGCCACACACACACACACACACACACACACACTAGGTTTTAACAAGCAAATACTAGAATGTTGCAGATGCACGTGCCATTACTTCGTAATTCTACTCTACATTTTTCAGTAAAGTCCCGCATAAGGGGACCGTAGTGGATTTAGTGGATATAATTGTCAGTAGCCCAGCCGTTGTTGTCTTTTATTCTACTTCATTGACGTCCGTTGATGTAAAAGACAGACCGTCAAGAGAATGACACAACATCGACAAACTCTCTCCCACCACACCCACGACAAACACACGGGGGCTGAGTCCGTACCTCCACTCCTCTTGGGGGTGCTGTTTCTCGTACTTCTCCCTGACGTGAGACACGCCCAGGTCGGGGTGCAGCCAGTGCATGGCGTCGGAGCGTAGGTGCGCGAGGCGGAGACCCAGCGAGGACACACAGCGCAGCTTGTGGATCTCAGCTATCTTCTGGATCACGACCCTGCGGACACACCGGGGGGGAAATCGTTAGGGATGCACCGAAATGAAACCGAAACCGAATATACTGAAACAGTTGGCCGAAAGCCATTTGTCTTTGTCTTGCTTTTCAATAAAAAAAATCTATTACAAATTTGATACAAAATATTTATTTAATACTGAACGTTTTCTAACATTCCAGCAGACCTTATAGCAAGAATTTAAGAACAATGCACCTTTAGATAAATGAGTAAAACATATATTTTTTTTTTTATTTATCTTTTTTATTTTTTTTTATCAAAAATAAAAATTGTCGGTGTATTTTTTTTGGCCTTTTTACTCATTCGGCCAAAACAGAAAATTATGTTTTGGGCCATTTTCGGCCGAACATTTTCGGTGGCCGAATATTCGGTGCATCCCTAGAAATCATGCATGAAGCCGGCCCTGTGAGCTGTTCCAACATGGCGGGCACCGACGCTGCCCTGGCCTATGTGGATGTTGTTTTGCACATCATCAGCATGCATTAGCAGCAGCAGATGTCTACTGCCACACTGCTGGTCACTGCAAAGAGCTGCCAGTTCGGCTGCGAGCGTGGCTGACACTTAGTGAATGTGATCGCCTCACATTGTCGTTTCGTGTTTTTCGAGTGAATTATGTATCTGTTATTTCACGTGGGCCGGGTATTGCACTCCTGACAATGTGGCACACAGCACTTTTAATATCAATATTCAGATTCAGCAAGGCAGCAGTCCATATGCTTTTCGTTCATCTGTTTCTAAACGCATGGGAGAGTCTTTTTGCAGCTTGAGACTGAATTGCAGTTTTGGATATGTGTGGTTACATTTTTATGGACTCCTATTACAACAAGCGAAAAACCCAGCTGATAAATCATCGCTTAAAACGATCTTGGAAAAGCAAGCAGCCACAGAGATACGGATAGATTTCACAGAGATTTGCTCACTGGTACATAAAATATTCACTGCCGTCTCTTTTTGTTAATCAACCCACCCCAGCCACCCAGAAACATGTCTTATTTTTTACCGCCGGGTTTTATCTAGCATGCAAGAGTGCTTATTTTAAATGGGATATGTAGTAAACTCGACGCTAATGTGTATTTGTGCATGTGGGAGTTCATAATTATAAGCGGGCCTCAGTTACACACCACTTTCGCTATGTGCTTTTATTATTGATAGTAGTAGAGTGAGTGAGTGAGTGAGTGAGTGAGTGAGTGAGTGAGTGCATGCTTACGTGCGTGCGTACGTGCGTGCATTGGTGCGTGCGTGCGTGAGGTGCGTGCGTGCGTGAGGTGCGTGCGTGAGGTGCGTGCGTGCATTGCTTGCGTGCGAGCATTGCGTGCGTGCATTGCGTGCGTGCGATGCGTGCATTGCGAGTGCGTGCATTGCGTGCGTGCGTGCGTGCATTGCGTGCGTGCGTGAGGTGCGTGCGTGCATTGCGTGCGTGCGTGAGGTGCGTGCGTGCATTGCGTGCGTGCATTGCGTGCGTGCGTGCGTGCGTGCGTGCGTGCGTGCGTGCGTGCGTGCGTGCGTGCGTCTCACCCTGACGTCCGTGGCGTCCCCGTGCCTGATGTTGCTGGCCCAGGTGGAGGGCTCGCTGTTGGTCTCAAAGTAGTGGTAGATCTTCAGCACGCGGTCCATGGAGCCCACGGGCCGCTCCAGCGCCGCCGCCGGGCCGCCGCCGCCCCCCCCGGCGGCGCCCGACCGGGACTTGACCCCGCAACCAGCGGCCGCTGAGTGGCTGCGGCCGGTCTCCAGGTAGGAGGACGACGCCATGTCAGACTTTGGGGTCTCCTTTGGGGCTAACTGGCCATCATATTCTGGAGGGAGGGAGGGAAGGGAGGGAGGGAAGGAGGGAGGGAGAGAGGGAGAGAGGGAGGGGGGGAGAGAGGGAGGGAGAGAGGGGGGGAGGGAGGGGAGGGGGGGAGAGAGAGAGAGAGAGAGGGAGGGGGGAGAGGGAGGGGGGAGGGGGGAGGGGGAGAGGGAGGGAGAGAGGGAGGAGGGGGGAAGGGAGGGGGGGAGAGAGGGACGGGAGGGAGGGAGGGAGGGAGGGAGGAGGAGGAGAGGGAGGGAGGGAGAGAGGGAGAGGAGGGAGGGAGTGAGGAGAGGGGGAGGGAGAGAGAGAGGAGGGAGGGAGAGCTTTGAGCAGGGCGGGGCGATATGGCCTAAAAATAAAATCAGATTTTTTTTCAAACCAAACCTTATTATCGATTTAAAAACTATTTTCTTAAAAAAGAAATTACGCAAAAAAAACAATAAATCAGTCTCCTAACGCTAGGTTTGAGCAGCTTCAAGTGCAAGGCGATCATGGTTATCTTTTCTTCCCCTGAGGTCAGATGAAGTGAGATGTTCAATATTACATTGGAGCTTGGGAGGTTTCAGTAAATAAAATTAAATATATATCAAAACATAGCGATAAGAAGAATCGTGGCATTTCAACATTTGCACTATTTCCCCTCTAAACACTGAATCAGGGCACCTGGGATATGGTCCACCAGTGTTAAGCAAAAGTGCCAACTCCATCACCGCCCTTGGCACAAAGCTACACTTTCCATTCTGCTGAATCATCGGGGGGAGCACGTATTAATGTTCTCCAAAAGGGTCATTGAGCAATATTTATTTATATTCAAGCATTTGTCATTTCTTGACTGATGTGTGTGACCCACTTTTGGGAAGGAATCACTCTTTCCCTTTCGCAAGCGTCACCATGATTACACACAATTTCTTCAGCGTTTCTTTCGTAGAGTTCAGAGTTAAGATGACGTGTCCTAATTTTAGAGATGAATGTAAATACTTCAAAATAAATAGATCATAATGTTTGGTTAGCAACACAGTACTATTAGCAACCTGATAGTACTGTGTCCACCGAAAAACACTGCTGCTTTGGGCATTCCCACATGTCTTCCATTGTAATGTTTTCCAATGATGTTTGTGTTAACTTGTGTTTACTAAATAAAACACACAGGGGCCTCCACTGTTTCCCCACTGGCCATGGCCTCCTTGCAGTAATAATTGTGTATAAAACTAGGCGCTGGCACCACTTACTCAACCACTGCATGTGTATCTCTTTCTGCATTTATTTCCAGTTTGCATACGAGAGCGTCGAAAGGGGTTGATGACATTGAAGTGGCCCGCCTCAAGTCAAAGGATGGGACTGTTCTAAGCGACCTAAAGTAAGCATCTACCTGCCCATTCCATGATGGGAAAACACTCCCAGGACGGTCAGACCAAAAGCTTATTTCCCCATATGCTTTAAATATTGGCATCCCGTGCATGCTAACTATTATAGAACGCTAACGTTATGAAGCACCTACTACCCCATGAGTACTGGAGGGTAACAACTAACAAGTGTTGCACCTGGTGTTAAATATTGATCTGAATCGAATTCTGGTCAATCAGTTTGATCAACATAGCAATAGCTGTGATGCCCGCTAGGCAGACTGCGAGGAAGACGGTACAGAATACCAAGACCATCGCGTGGGGGGGGGGTCTGAGTCAGCGCATTACCCGTGTGACCTACGACAGGCCTTCAAAGGCAAAGCGACATGCACACGGGATCGCACACCGCAGCCGCGCTGGGAGAGGAAACAGGGTGCTACATATCCAGAAACCCAGCTCAGCATCGGCCCGCCAGGGGAACTCACTGTAACAATAGTAGAGTGTGTGTGTGTGCGTGTGTGTCTCTGTGCGTGTGTGTCTCTGTGTGTGTGTGTGTGTGTGTGTGTGTGTGTGTGTGTGTGTGTGTGTGTGTGTGTGTGTGTGTGTGTGTGTGTGTGTGTGTGTGTGTGTGTGTGTGTGTGTGTGTGTGTGTGGTTCCGTGTGTCTCTGTGTCTGTGTGTGTGCGTGTGTGTCTCTGTGTGTGTGTGTCTCTGTGTGTGTGTGTCTGTGTGTGTGTGTGTGTGTGTGTGTGTGTGTGTGTGTGTGTGTGTGTGTGTGTGTGTGTGTGTGTTCCTAGTTATTAATTGACTCTTAGGTCCACTAGTGTGGTTTCACCTCTGTGTAAAGTTCATGTGAAAGTCTACCCTTTCTGCCCTCATAGCCCTCATCCTAACCTATGGAATATCATTAACTGTGCCAAGCTTAATGTATTGTCAGTGATCATACCGGCTACATTAGCAGTAATATTGATAACACACATTCATACAAATATTAAATATTATCAAATAATATGGAGATAGTTTAAACCAATTTTACTCCCATATTCTGTTACAATTGTGATTCTACGATAAGTTGAATATTGAACATACCAGTTAAACCAACAAACTCATTCTCATATGTAAAAGTACCCATTTACTGTTGTGTTAAAAGGAAATAGGTTATTTTACATCAAGCTTATTGACTAATTCATAGGCAACTGTAAATACTAGTAAATGACTGCCCAACAATTGGTTATTGAATTCATATAACCTTGAGACGGTTCTCTTAATACTGAGAAACATACGGTGTGTAAAGTATCTTATTTTACTTAATGCTATTATGGATTGGGGCATTATATAGTACAAGGCACAAGTAAATCACATGACAGCTAGGCAGGTGCTGTAATGTACCGCATACCAACATTCCAAGGTACTGTGGTAGAGAAGTACTTGGTGTTAAAACATGCATGCACGCTTCCTAAATATAAGTATTCTCAAATCCAAAGCCAGTCACTGTAGGAAAAGGAAGTTTCATTGATTTAAGATTTGTGACTATCACACTGCATCTTGTGGATTGGTTATCACAAACGCTTTGTCTCGAACAAAAACTTTAAGGCATTTCCTGTCTTAGAAGCCACTTGTGCATTTAGGACATGGATGCTCGCTTTGTTCTGTTATTTCAGCCTAATTCCCTGTACAGATACAAATTGATCTATTAGCATCTAATGTACTTACGTTAGGCTGTTAACTAGAATAAAATAATTGCCTGTGCTTTGAAGTTGGATC
>NC_082387.1:24124014-24161514 GCF_031168955.1 Gadus macrocephalus
TGGCTCTGCCCTGGCGTCACGCCTGTGGAGATGCAGTATCTAGCTGGTATCTAGGTTACTGAGGGGTTAGCGCAACCCCACAGGGGAAAGCCTCAACATCTCGCTCCCTCTCTCTGTTCCCTCCAGCCCTTCCCTGATTTGCCTCTCCCACATTGCACCACTTCCTTCCTTTCCTCCTTGCTATGCGTGCTCCATCACTCGGCTCGAAGTGGGCATCTGAAGAGGCTAGAAGCTTCACGGCGTGGGGTTTGAATGCGGGAAAATGTTGTCTTTTGTTTTGTTACGTTTGTTTGCTATTTTGACGTTTATTTGCTATTTTGACACATCGAAGATGTCAAGTCTGTTCCAGAAAGCCAGGGAGAAAGAAACTAAATCAGCAGATGTCATAGGTCACCATGGGTAAGGTTGGCAATTGACATCCGCTAATTACTACAGTACTGTACATAGATGATACTATCAACATATCATTCTGACTATTCTCTCATGGAATGTTGTTTGTGTTACACCGTATGTGACAAAACTAAATTGTGGCATTTATGCAATACACTAGTATTGCATAAACGCAACGCACTGACATCCTCCCTGAAGGCATACATAAATGGATTAAGGGTTCACTCATGAACTAAGTTGAACAAATTGGTTTGAAGAGATCCCGATTAAAAGCACGGCAAAAAAACAATTGAGGAAACTGTTTAAAATAAAAGTCCCTCAGCAAAAAGTAAACGCTAGTATTGTTTTTTTCCATGCTAAAAACAACCAAGTATTTGATATTCTTATCGTAGTACGTCGTAAAAGTGGGATGAATACGTACTTGCCAGGGGGTGCTGGTCATAGATGCATGCCCCTTTGCTCCAACAGAGCGGGATACAGCCCCTGCCCTCCATGGGTTCTGCAGGACAAGCTGTCCCGGGGCTAGCCACGAGGCCCAGACACTACAGCCCCACTCAAACAGCCGCATAAGCCAAGGATTTGTTGATTGCTGACCAGGCCAGCCAAAAAAAACGTTGGCCCACCACACATAATGCAGTGGTAGAAGTCCAGATAGTCACACCGAGCGATGAAGTTCAGTTGTTGAGTCCGCAAAGTCCCCCTAAATGTTCTTAGAAAAAGTTGAAAAATCCAAAAGTTGATAGCCTATGTTTCAGAAAGTCGTTTGAAATTGGCTGCAGAATAATGTCCAGAATATGTCCCATATCCCAGGGAAGAATTATGCCAGTGGAGCATCCTGGGCAGAGAGTTAGAAGACTATCGTCTGTAAAATAACTTTGGTTGTGCAGGAAATACGCCATCCAATAGACAAGGATGTAGGTTTTACACTAACGGTTTTACCAACCCAAGTTATTTCCGTTCAGAAAACGAAAGCAAGTCAGTAATCAGTGTTAAACTGATAAACCCATGTCAACAAACTTCGATATCAGGACTCTCAAGGAGCAAAGGTCTATTTAAACGCCTACACATCTTCCAAGCAAGCACGAGTAATCAATCCTTGTAATCAATCCATTATTTCCAAAAATCTGAATTTGAATAACGAGGCATTGAGTAAAGCACAGTTCCCCTAAGCCTCAGTAGAGCAATGAACGTACACCTTGTTATCAAGCGGGACCTTACAAACTGTGGACAACAGTACAGCCACTTCCCGAGGAGTAGTCGGGTCCAACAGATATATTGCAAAAACTCATGCTGTTGAAAACCCGAAGGTAGGACGTACGAGAAGAAACACGCTCACTGCTACAAATCAATAGTCTGGATTCCAGTCATTTTTCCGCAAGAAAAAAGTATGCCAACCGCTTTTTATGGCAAAGTCCAGGGTCTTTTCCCTCTTGGTCAGACCACCGTTTGAGCACCGCAACAGTCCAGGGGATATGGTAATTCCATTCTGTAATAGCAGAAAGTTGCCCTGCGGAGGCAGTTAAAGCAATGAATGTAAGGCAAAGAAAAGAGGATTAGGGTAGAGAGGCATGGAAATGTAGGACAAGACGGGGTGTGTGAAAGTAGAGCACGGCCATGCAGGAATACATGGAAGGAAAGGGGTAACAGAGAGGCAGATGACAAAAGGAAGACTTCTAAAAATAGGCAGGAAAGGTCACTCGCAAAAAGAGACGAATCGACGGAAAGCGAGGACTCAAAAACATTTCGAGCGAAGCCAAAGAGATCGCCGGCGATGAAAAGATGACAGCGAAACCGAGCGACGACAGAATCAGGGACCCCACGGAGAGGGGCACTGCGCAGCAACACCTCTGGAGCTTTTCCCACAATGCTCTCTGCCTACAGACGCAAACCAGGTCACGACAGGTATCTGATGTCAGAAGGGTGGTCGAGAAAGAGATCTCTCCAGGAGAGACGACCGAGGAAAAGGAAGAAAAACGAAAGCGAGAGACACAAAGCGAGGCGCTACAAGAGGACTGATGACTCCAGAAATAATACGTAGGACGGCACAAACACTGCAGTAATTCCATCCCCACGGAGTCGATCGGTGGCTGGCGTGACTGCCTGGCCGTCCTTTGCAGCAGCGCGTCACGTCTCAAAACACAACATCCGTGACCAGTGCACGACAGCCACATGTGCACATTTCCTCTGTGTCTTAACAATGAGCACAGGAGCGCCAGGGAGACAGATTGTGTGCGTGTTATGTGTAGGAGCGAGTTGATTATTTATTTATTATCGTGCCAGCAGTCAGTAGTAAGGAACCTGGTTATGATTTTGTACTTAATGTTAAAAATGTAAAGCAACGAGGCCATTCAAGGAAAATCAGCAGCCTTTAGTCCTCTAGCAATAGGATAATCGTGAGATACGGGCAGCGACTAAGAAAGGAGATCGATGGGTGGCCTTCAACTTGTCATATAGCAGCGATTAGATAGTTAGATAGTGTCTTTATGTTATCATCATCATGTAACTTTTTCTGTATAAACGATCCACATTAAATCCATAACAGTTCTATTGGAGTAGCCTTGGGCATTATTTGTAGCACTCCTGGGTTCTAAGAAGACAAGACCCCAAACCCCCCCCTCTCTCTCTCTCTCTCTCTCTCTCTCTCTCTCTCTCTCTCTCTCTCTCTCTCTCTCTCTCTCTCTCTCTCTCTCTCTCTCTCTCTCTCTCTCTCTCTCTCTCTCTCTCTCTCTCTCTCTCTCTCTCTCTCTCTCTCTCTCTCTCTCTCTCTCTCTCTCTCTCTCTCTCTCTCTCTCTCTCTCTCTCTCTCTCTCTCTCTCTCTCTCTCTCTGAAGGCCAGAGCAGGTCAGACCCTCGCTAAGGCCAGGTGATATGGAACAAACTAACCATAGCCATGGAAAAGGTTTTAAATGACGTCACCAACTCAGTTACCAGATAACAACAGTCATCCATTGATAGGTTTACTAAGAGTTACCAGTCAAGACTCATCGCAAGCTACCCAGTTACATACATTCTCTATTGTATTGGTAATGTGGAAGGAACTATGTGCATGATGTGACTCCATTCACAAAATTGGAAAAATTACATGCATTGCGACGTTGAATTAATCATATATGCAATATGCTTAATGTATTCATAGAAACATTTGAGAAAACGTTCAAGAAAATAACTCACCACCAGCATACGATATCCTGGAAAGATCTAGAGAGAGAAGAAACATGATTAAAATTACAGAAAAGCCACACACCTCAAAAGACTCGATAAGCCTAAATGAATAGGGAACTGGGTCGACTGCCCTAACCATAAGCCATAGAAGAGCAATGATCCTGAACACTTGTTCTCCTCGTTCACCAAACATAATGCATTATTTTAAATAACATTGTTCTGATGTTATGTTCCACTTCACACTCATCTTAGACTGTCCTTGTTTTCCACTCTCTGACACTTAATTAAGTTTTAATTAAGTATGAGAAATAATATAATAATTTATTCAACCGTGGGCATCCCCGTCACTGCAGGGTTTGGCTTTAAATTAATCTGTCAAAAACTTTGCATGTGTTAAGTGTGTAAATGTAACAAGTCCTATTTATATAAAACACTACGGCAAAATCCAACACGTAAGCTTCAGCAAGCAGCCGTGTTCTTAGTCACTTAAATCATTCACCTTATCATTGCAATGTTAAAAAGCAACGCGGTAACGGCGTCTATAAAACAGTTAAACAGACTTGGACTTGTCTGGCTTCATCTCCATTTGGTACATTTCTCCTCTGGTGTAAAACAGTGCTTTAAGGTTATTTCTCCAGTACTCGCCAATCCCTCGCTCTTTCTTTCTCCACTTCGCCTACACTCTTCGGTGTGTCGTTCTCCGTCCTACTCACAGCAGAAAAGTCTTGCCTCTGGCTGGTTATACTACAGAAGCAGGCCATCAATGACATTAGGCTAATAGTGTTGCACAACTCTACACTGAAAGGCAACAGCCAAGCCACCAACAGCTGATCTACAACATAGCAAAGGAAAACACAGACGTGGTATCAGGTATGATAGAAAAGCACTACTGGTATGAAGCACGACGTCTGGGATTATTCTGAATCCAATGGAGATACGTGGTTCTAAAATATCAATCATTCTTTCTTCCATACAACAACAACAACAACCTGTATAGGTCACCTATACCCGATACCTTTAAAACATACAACACAACTCGCCTTCCTATGTCAATTGGTAACATGATCATGGCTGTATCTGTTGTAGTAGGTGGATTCAAACACAAATCTAAAATTGAAATTTGCTTCCAAGTCCATTTATTAAAGCTTCAGGTATGTTTATTCCTAATGAATAGAGCCGATCCAATACAAGAATGCATCCCCTGGGGCACAGGATGAGCGAACGGATGTGTCACAAGTCTGGTGTCTGACACTGTACAATTAAACAACCACAGCCGCACAGTAAACAATGTCACGCTTACCGATAACCTGAAACACAAAACACACAAATCCCTCACTTGATCACGATTAAGAGGTCCCTGTGGTGTAATGCCATAGAGTTAAGATGTAACACTATGTACAGAGTATGGATAAAGAAAAAGCATGTCAAGGCACAACTACTGGCACCTAAGCTAAATTCTGAGTATCACACCCACAGTTAAGCATCATGTAAACAGGCTACAGCATACAAGCGTCAACTTTTGGTTCGTTATTGGAAAAGGTCTTCAATGTTTAGTGCCAATGTTGTGCATTGTAAACAACCAGCATTGGAAGTTAAAGTTGGCCATTTGTTACCGGGTAGCAGCCTTTTAAAGAAACAATGGTATCACCTTTTTTATTGTGATTTTCATTGAACAGTGTGAGCTCAGCTCTAAGGTTGGAGTTTAGTCGAAAAACACTGTTACGAAAAAAACAAGCGACTGCCTTTTGGCAATCCTGCATTCTGTGCATGGGCTTTGACGACATTACAAAGTCAACTCTAATCATTACGTTTTTTGGTTGTAGGTCTTTCACACATTCTGCACTTCCCACTGATGTGGGAAGTGCAGAATGTGTGAAAGACCTACAACCAAAAAACGGTGGTCTTGGGTCTTTCTATGCACGTTCTCCTCTGCACATGGGTTTCTCAGAGTCTGCTCGGGTTCCGTTATACTACCAAAAACACGCTAGTTATGCAGCACTGATCAGGGTTAAACATTAGAACTAGTTATTATGCCCGCCGACAGCAAAGCAGATTACATGCACTCACTATTCACTTACAATAAATAGTCAACTTCGGTATTGGTAAGAACACGTCCAAAGAAGACAACGCATTTAGTAACCGAAAAGGTACTGATTGTCACCAACTGTCAGATTATACTTCTTCATCCCTGTAGTGGATGTATGTTGTGAACTGAAATCACTGCAGTGATCAATAAAGCAGCATGGCAAGTGTGCTAAAGGGCTGTAACGCGCCACGATCGTCCTTCTGTCCTTCTGTCATCCTGTCAGTCAGATCATTGTCCATGCGTTTTAAGGAATGGTGCTTGTTTGTTATTACTGAATCCGAGTGGATTCCACTCCCGATTCCTGCTGTTCCAGTTCCAGTTGTTGTTCAAAAAGCTTTCTAAATTGAATATATTTAATACTGGTGGAGGAGGAGATGCAATGAAAGACAAATGCTCTGCTAGAATGCGTGTTGTTCATGTACTGCCCACACATCCAGTGGAAAAGGCGCCAACGCAAAATCTCCAGATGACCTCCAAATACTTGAGTGAATTTATCTAAGGTGTGTTCAACCCTTCCACAATATCTTATTTTTGACAAGGCTGTTTTGAAAAGGTTATTTACGATGCCTACTAAGAGTTTAACTTGAGGCTTGGCAAGCCACAACAAGGCATATCAACGTGAAATATCATATCCAATGTGGCTGGCCAAAGCAATCTTTTAGAGTAGTACCAGTGGGCAAAATAGTAATAACAATACAGATTATTAGGTAATGAACATTTTGATAATGAACTAACTGGTATTTTTATAGTCATTTAGGACAAAGAGACCACGTGAATAAAGGCAACACACATTTAATAAAGCTGTTGACATTTATGGTTCTTCTCTAGTGTACAGGAAACTTAACACCAGTCAAGAGTTGTAGCACCATGTCACGTCTCTGGTTTAAAAAAAACAAAAGAAAATCAAACGACACCAAGACAATATCTGAGACCTTCTGTTGTTGGTCGTCTACCACTGCGTGAAGTTTCCACATGCAAGTGCTTGCACAGCGGCGAGCAGAGCAAATTCCTTTCAAGCGCCTCAGCCCATACCTGACACACCGTCTCTATCTCTCCAACAACACCTCAGCCAATATCCCTACCTCACCACTACTTCTCTCTCTCTCTCACAACACCTGGGCTGAGACCCAAAGCCAACCGACAAGAGAACAAAAGCCAGCATGGCAACGCCGTACCTTCACTGGTGCAACCCAGGAAATCCCAAAACTGCATGAGGACAGCTTTTTCAGAGCGCCGAGGCTCTGACTGGGTGCACGCCTGGATGTGTTCTCCCTCACCTGTCCTTCTACTTCCTGGTTCCTCGCTGTCATATAGCCGGGGCACGCAGAGGAAACACCCGCCCACTCACTGACACACCTGTTGGCACGGCCCCATTGAAGGAAAGCCAGCTGTCTTTCCTCTGCATCTTGGAGGGCCAGCAGGTGAAACCTCTTTCTCCCCTGGTCTAAACACGGGCACATAGATGGAGGAAGGATCTCCCAAATCTAGATTATTACGGGGGGCTACCTGTCTGACACAGAATTAAATGATTGTGAGCAGCACACATCATGTGGATCCTGTACTTTTCAAATCCGAGGGGTGCCACTGTCGTGCGTGACTTCAGGTCTGACGTAGCCTATCTTTGTTGAAGCAACTGCCATATGAACACTGGCAGCAAAGGATTAGACTGACGGAAAGCTGAAGCTTAGCATTCATTTACTGTATTGTGCAGCTCTGTAGTAAGTATTATATGCTGAATAAATTTGTCATGGACCAGGTAAAGACAACATTAAAATGAGGGCTCCTGAAAAAGACTACCAGAATGCTCACTCGTTTTGCATGGTGGATTCATATGTTGCAGAGTATAACTATAACTTTTTTATTTAACAAAATCAAATTTTAATATTAAAACATAAACAACCTGCTTGCTTAGCCTAAGCATATGATACCTGATTATCATCAAGACTGTGCTGTAGGCGTTAAATTGGTCACAGAGACCACATGGCAGTAGCCTTGATCAGTATGACCAGTACTCCCTGTAAATATTTCATCGTAAACTGTGGGCCAAGTGATATTCATTCAATATTAATGGCAGATGTTCAGGCCCATATTGACGCCCACAAGTTCATGATAACATGATTAATCAGAAATGGTTTTTCGATTTCACAACACGACCAAGTGAAAAGAGGAGGAATACCTAATTCTGAATGATGGCAGCCACACAAATCGCTCACATTGTGAAATAAAAAAGCACATCCACAGCGGCGTCTCTGGACACAGTGGTGTTGTGGACAACAACTGCGATAGACTTGTCAGGTATAGCCTTGTATTCATCTCATAATGATTACGATGCACAGCTAGTTCCCTACAGTAAGGTAGCCTTACAACAGAGAAATAGTATTCACCCCAAAACAAGGCCTCGTTTAATTACAATGACAATAATTCAGCAACATTGCGAAATGTAGTTCAGGTGGTCGCGGAGGACCGAGGGGTTTGGCATGCCCATGACCACCGTAGTGGGAATTATTGACTTATAACACCTTCCCATTTTGCCTGAAATTAACAAAAAATACCCCACCCATCCAGATGTTGTGCTAAGAGCTTAACTCACATGCTTTCGTTGGATTATTTGGTAGAAGGGAGATAATCTCTAGTCTGGACCTTTGCACCCAAACGCTGGAGAGAGGGGTGGTTTCGATCGATGCAGCATTACTGTCTGCGAGGAATACAAATGACTCCGGGTTATAAAATGACTCATATTTATGATATGGTCTTGCTGCAGTGTGATTTCCCGGCAAACCCCATCTGAAAACACACCCTTGTCTGCAACGGTGTTCACCCCCTTTACCCCCATGTTACCCCGAATGCTAAGCTAGCTCAGCTAACGGTGGGGCTTTTTTTTTCTCCACTCATTTTACCCTAAAGTGGGACCAGTTCACACTCACCCTGTAGCCCCGGACAACCGGCCGCGCCTACCCCCGAGACGCCGACTCCCCGCTTAATCCAGTGCGTTTGAATAATCCCTTCAACCTTAGAAATCACTGAGTCGCTATATTTGTCCGTTGTGGGGTTCCCTCTCTCCCTCTGTGTTTTTTTCCTCGCAGCACAGTGCTGTCCCCGGCCGAGTGCTGCCTGTGCCTGTGACGCTGGCGGTAACGTCAAGGCTCCTGCTGGATCCCGAGGTTTTCCAACATGGCTGAAGGAAGGTAGTGACCAGCCAGGCGTGCGTCCAGCCACGGGGGCAGCAGCAGCAGCAGCAGGGTCAGTAATAAAAGCTCGCTACGTGTCTCACTGCGAGCCAACTGGAATGAAAGGGGGATAGAAAGAAAGTAAGTAAGCATCTAAATGGAAATGAAGACGGGAAGGAAAGAGAGAGAGAGCGAGAGAGAGAGACACATCACTTCTCACAAGTGTCAATATATTGACAGAGTAAAGCAATAACGTTATATTCATCAGATTTGACCAACTAAATAGTTAGTCACTAAATGCTCCATAGCCTAAAATAAAGGCAGATTTAAAATAAAGTGCGGCTGTGATAACGTTCTACATTAATAGTCAGACTCTTCTTTTTGGTAACCTTTTTATGTTTGCACAAACGAGTACATTCTTACAGACAGAATCCATCCTACATCTCTTTAAGTTGTTCTACAGCCCTTAGACAGGAATTGTTGACCCAAAACAAACAATCAAAGTGCATTCACACACAATGACAGGGTATCACCTGTGGCATTGTAGGTCATGGCTCTGTAATAAAGACCCATCCATAAATAAACACAGATCATGCTACATTACACAGCATGGGTTTTCCAATGATTTCCATACAACACGCACACACGTCTCTACACACATGCATGTAATGCATACACACACACACTCATACGAATGAATTCTACTTAAAACTATACTTAGTAGGAATTGTATACGGTAACGATGAGGAATACAGTATTAAATCACAAATAATGCACATCTTCCTAACACCCATCTTAACTTACTTTTCGGATTCCTTAATTTCATGAAATTTAATTTCCCGAGTAGACTTCTTGCCTGTCTGAATAATGGACTGTTTAATGTCAGACACAGGTTGTTTAGTGAAGAATACTGCCAACCCAGTAGATTGACATTTGGGATTGAAACAATACCTTTTAGCACAAATTCTGTAGTTGTATGCATGTTATTATCCAAGCTTATTTCGGGTTGCAGAGCAAACCCATTGTCAGACTATAATGACACATTTCCTTCAATTGTATTTGTTTATTTGTTTTGTGTGCATATTTTTGTTTACAAAACATGAGTATCCATAAATTTGAACGTGAAAAGAAGAGGTTAGCACTGTAATCACTCTTTCATGTTTAAGTAGAGATTAACTATTGTAGTTAATCATTAATGTTGTGTTGCAAGTCATATATGGGCACTTCTCACATCCTATTCTCAACACTATTATAATAAGTAATAATTTGAAATTGAGACATTTGAACTCAAATGTTTAATTTCATCTAATAAAAACCACACAATCAAAATACAACCCACAGAGATTGGGCCAAGAATTTATATAATATGTAACACTTTGCTAATATTTTACAGAATTTTACAACAGGGTCAGCCGTTTAGAAAGAATATCAATGTTTCAAAATAAAATATTAAAACGGATACTACATATCTGGTGTATGGACGATAATAACACATTCGAAATGATGTGAATAATGTTCACAGTAATGTATACTGTTGAATAGGGCTATATGTTTAAACTAAATAATACATTTCATATTTCTGATATAAGCTCTGTGTGTGTGTGTGTGTGTGTGTGTGTGTGTGTGTGTGTGTGTGTGTGTGTGTGTGTGTGTGTGTGTGTGTGTGTGTGTGTGTGTGTGTGTGTGTGTGTGTGTGTGTGTGTGTGTGTGTGTGTGTGCGTGCGTGCGTGCGTGCGTGCGTGCGTGCGAGTCCGCGCCAATGTCCAATTCGTTGGCTGATCTTTAGTAATCAGTAGGTCTTTTTACATTCATCAGCAAATCCCCATTTAACCAAAAATGCACTTTAATGCAGCTCAACACTTAATCAATGGGTGAAACGAAAATGTAACTCAACAACAACAAACAAACAAAATGGCAGAAATACAAGAACAGATAAACAAGTGTGTTTAGCATAGCACTGATTTGGATTTGGATTTGGATTCCGTCTGGCTGGTGGAGACTCCGTCCATGGAGAGGTCTGTGTTTGAGCGTCCGCGCTGCTCTTTGGGCTTGCTCCACAGTCCGCGCTGAGCTTCGTCGGTGTGCGCGCGGCCCCGGCCGCTGTCGGTAGACATCACGCTCGAGGTGGAAGTGGTGCGGGAGCGTGACAACCTGGTCATGCAGGCGCTCGGCACTGCACACAAGGGATAGGATGGTTGGAGAAAAAGATGGAGAGGGGAGTGGAAGGAGCGAAGGTTGAGAACGACAGAGGTTTATGCGCACACGTAACGAAGAGTTGTATTCATTCAGTGTTTACATTTTCTCAAGCTAGAAATACAAAGGGCGGTATTTGGATATTGTGTTTCTAATGACAATTTAAAGTTAAGTTAAAAAGATCGTACTGCTTGCAGTACGATCGCTTATTTGTAACATGCCAGTCCATAATCTGACTTAGGGTTCCATCTAGTGGTGAATGACCGCAAGCACATTTTGTATTATGTTTACCTATTGTATGCAACCGTTCATGCCCACTCAACCACATTCCTTAACCTATTTATATGCATGAATATTTTTGGCTAGCCTGCTGCTTAATTGAATGTGCGTAGTTACACATGAAATGTTTCAAGTACATGCATGGTCAAGTTTTAATATCAAGCAGAGCTACATACTGTATCCCAGTCCCTGGACGAAGTATTTGAGGGCTTCTGTCAGTTTAGCTGGCTGTCGAGAGAAAGAAGACACAACAGAGGGTTGGACAAAGAGAGGTTAGCTACCCCAATCGCTGGTGAATATGAGGAGCTATTTAGCTAGCTAGTGTATTACTAGGTTACCTGATCCAGCTGGGGAAGTCCTCCACAGTCAGCCATCTAGGTAGAAGAAGAGAGAGATTGATGAGGGACAAGATGAGGGCAGGCACGGCTCTGACTGTACAATATGAAGCCGTGTTATTTTGACTTTGGTCCCATACAGCACAAAAAGCAGCTTGCTGAAGACTGACCAAGTAAATTATTGTCACTCAATTGCAGAATAGGCCTTCATCAAAGAGGTAGTAGAAGTTATTATAATATTAGGCGCTTAAACAGGTGTAGCTCATTAGGTTAATTATGGGACTCATTTTATACCTATTGGCCTATTGTAAAACTAGTGAACAATTCTTGAAAATAGCCATGTTTAAGATTAAAGACTAGCCTACTTCCAAAGACCAGAAAACCAAGGAAACTCACACATTGTGTTTGGAGCTTACCAATATGAACAACATGTTGATCTGTCATAAAGCACAGGGTACGGAGGTAGGTTACCTTGAGCAGGGTGGTCTTTGTGGGGTCCAGCTTGGAGTTACATTCGACCACTACCTCCAGTGAGGGAGAATCATCTCCAGCAATCAACAGAGACGAGCACCTACCGAAAGAACAACCCCCAGAAAGGCAGGTCAGGTCAACGTTGTTGTTGTTTTTTGTTGCACAAACTAAACACACAGTTCCAAGAAATAAAAGGTAGAACAGATTTTGAGTCCAACGAGTTCGACCACGTGTTGAGCGTCTATCGCGGAACATTTGAATAGACTGAGATGGGGTTGGAGATCCCAGAGCCACTCACTTGAGAGTTCTGCCGTTGAGGTTCACACCGGGGATGGGTCTCTTCAGCTCAAGAGCCGTCCGGCTGTTGTAGCAGCGCAGGAACTGAGCCACGTTCGACTCGTTCATGTACGTCATGATGTCGTGGCGGAACGTGCAGATCAAGTCGTGGTTGGTCTCAATTTCTTTCTGAAAAGGTCAAGGAGGCTGAGAGTGAAACGCCGTGGAGACGGGTCGTTCGGCGCAGAGTGACCGCACACTGGAGAGACTAAGGACACAGCGTGGATGGTCCTTACATCACATACAGGATCGACAAAGCGGTACCTTTCCAAACAGGTGTGAGATGACTGTGTCGGTCACAGTCTGGGTCCATCCAGTGATCTGAAACACACACACACACACAGTTCAATTAAATCTACAATCCTTCATTTGAATCTGAGCTGAACTAATTTATTTTTGTCTCTTTGATTTTCTTTTTTTTTACATGAATAGGAACATGTTTTGTTTCCACTGTCATACAGTGAATGACAGTCAATCCATGACTGATGATTCCAATCTGTTGGATTGAATGATGATTATTTACCTTGCTTGTGACGGAGTCCACTATCCCTTCTGCATTGGGGTTGATATTGATCAGAACCAAGCCTTCGACAAGGTCAGGGTAGTTCAGCTGTAACAAACACACACGTATAATAATTGTTTTTGTTTGTGACCTATATTTAAAGTGTGTGTGTGTGTGTGTGTGTGTGTGTGTGTGTGTGTGTGTGTGTGTGTGTGTGTTTCCATGACATCAAACTCACAGCAAATCTCATCAGGATGTTGGCACCTGCTCCAACTCCCAACCCGATCACACTGTTGAACCTGTCACACACACACACACACACACACACACACACACACACACACACACACACACACACACACACACACACACACACACACACACACAGAAACACACGGTCAGATCTTGGTGGGATCAGAGAGCTCTAATCCTGATCCCTGATCATTTCATTCTGCTGTTAAGACTTAGTTGCTATAAGATCTCACCCCAAATGGTTGAGGACGATAGGAAGTGTCTCAGACAGCTGGTCCATGGTAGGATAGGTGTACCTTGTGGTTTAAGAGAGAGGTTGCGGTTGAAAACGACAGAAAACCAATCATTTCCTCTTGTCAGACAGCAGGCAAGGAGGAGAGGGAGAAGGGGGAACATGGTACTGAAAATAAGATGAACTATTACTCACTCTGTGGACAAGGTCACGGCGCCCTCGTGCTGTCCAGGGGCGTTCACATGAAGGATGGGGAAATGTCTCGCAATCTCGTGCATGTCCTCGTGGTTAAAGAAGCTCTCGAAACACATCTTGTCTGTGTAGAAAGCAATGACAAGAAGACAGGCGAGTTATGATGGGAGTCGATGTGCTATACGATTGGCTGAGAACGGTGGAACGGACCGGGCCTTACGGTTCATTCCGATGTCGGGATAGGTCAGGATGACGGGGCGGTTGGGTTTTGAAACCCCTGTGATGGTACAGTAGACTTTTCCATACACGGTGTCTACTTGTTCCTCCTGAGACGCGCGCACACACACACACACACACACACACACACACACACACACACACACACACACACACACACACACACACACACACACACACACACACACACACACACACAAACACCAGTATTAGAACATATCCTATTTGACACATATACTTGGTTTGTGCACTCAGAGATTTCTGATGCGCCAGATCTTTATATTTTATAATCAATGACCCAATCATCCAATGTAACATATGCAGCAACGTTCCTCGAGAATTTGTTTCATGGCACCGACGATTTATTGAAAATAAATCGTCATTCATTCACCAAGCGATATAGTTCCTCAAGACAGCATTATGGTCAACAAACAACACACTTTGAGATCGGCAGCCGATCTCAAAGTGTGTTGTTTGTTGACCATAATGCTGTCTTGAGAAAAAAATAAAATAAATTGTTTTAAGCCAATCAGAATCAAGGACCTGAACAATCTGTTTGAAAAAGATTAAATTGATAACTTGTGTTAATAGAAACAAAACAATGCTACAAATTTTCACTAGAACAGCACAGAATGCTTATTAAATAGGATTCATATCCAGAAGGCTGGGGGTGGTACTCACTGTAGTTTGTGGCTCAAAAACAGAGCTGTACTCAATTTCGTCCAGGACCATGGCTTCTGCTGTTGGTTACTGAATCCAACAAAGGAAAAAGACCCCCTGTACTGCAGTAAGTACTTGTCAAATTATTGTAGTAGATATCCTTCTGATAATATGATGGTTGTAGCCACTTGATAATGGAATTCCAGTATCAGAGCAAAGTTCCCAGGAGGTGAAGATCCTTGAGGAATACAGTGAGGAGTATGCACGCAGTGTCAACGGAGGTGCTTGTTGATCTGGTTTATATATGATAAGGAGCTTTGCCTAAGCCTAGTCTTCTTCACACACCACAAAGCCAACTGCTTCTGACCTTTCTTAAATCGGACCTGACCTCAAACAGCGTAGGACCAAACGTACAAAGGATTAGAAGGATCCTTCCATATCGCAAACAACAACAACCAACGTTACATAAGTAGTAAGTGTCATTTCGTTTGTTCTTGTGAATGTACATCTTTAATGTCAAGGTTTCGTTGCTGTCGCTTATTTTTTAAATCCCTGATAAGGACGAGCTTAAAAACAAACAACAAAATAAACCAACACGGAGACCATTTTATGCCAAAAACATGTGATGGAACCAGTTTATTGCAGAGATTATTGATGACTGAATGCACCGCAGGTGTACAACCTCGCCCAGCCCCGGAGCCCAATCCACCTGACTCGGGCCAGGTCAGGCTGCTTCAACCCGCCTTGAACCCCACTGCCTCCACACATACCATCTGGATATGCAAAACAACATCAAATTGACAGTGGCTATTTTGACCAAACAGTGTAGCAATCCCAACACTTGAAACGATTATTTCAAATATGCATGAGCTAAGTAGCAGTGGCAGACTGTCTGATGGAGCAGGCGTGATCCCGTTAGAGGCTGGGGAGCACTGGCCAAACAGATGGTGTCGCTGATCTCTACGTCACCCGAGGTCCTGCCCTGACCCACTGACCTACTTTCACTAACCACTCTGTGTAGCATACCTTTGCTGTGCTGCTGTTGTTGTGGTTTACTTTGTTGTCATTGCACATGTTACAGAGCAACGAAATTACCAGTTACATTCCGTCCAAGAAACATAAAAGACAGTGTGGGGAGACAGGACGGAGAGACTGTCAGGCGCTCGTTTGATAAGAAACATGCTGCCCTCTTTAGAAGATAAAAATAAAAAGCTAAACAAGAGGGTAACGAGGGAAAAAAAAAGTGAATACCTAAACTATGCTCCTCTAAGGGGGGCAGAGTGTAGGGATTAGCAAAAAACACCTCAGCACATAAGCAACATATCAAAAACATCACAAACACATGTGGGAGGCGGTTGTTTTCGTCGTCGCTGAAGGGATGTCTTAAGGACACCTGATCCCCCCACTAAACTGTTGTTGCAGGCTACTCTGGTGGTATTGTACAAGGAGACAAGAGAACATTCAAATGAATGAATGAATGTCAATCTTTGAATACCAATCTTTTCCTCTGAGGTAGGGCTGGGGCTCAGATTTGTTCATTATTTTGTTGCATATATTTTTTTCTATAAATGACAAATATAGATATTTTTTTAAGTTTGGAATTTATTTGAAGGGTAGCAATGATTAACAAAAGCAAAATAGATAACACATTCTCCCACTCAGCTGTGTGCCTCAGTTTAAGATGTTTAAGATAAATGCGTTGTGCTGCTGCTTTAGGTTGTCTCATTAAAAAAACAACAACAACAGGGTTAGTTGTTCATTCATTCATTGACATGATTACAATATAAAACTCAAGAAAACTTTATGATTGCCGTGGGACTGTAGTGGGGCATACACAGAAGCGGATCTTCCATTAGGCAAACCTAGGCAAGTGCCTAGGGCCCCAACCAAATCTGTCTTTATTAGGGGCCCCCAAATCTGACCCCCCCAGCCATTACTTATGTAAAGTAAAAAAAAAAAAAACATTTCTAGTAGAAGAAATTAACAAAAATATCAACATAACGCCGAACTAATGCCTAAATAATAATTTTCCAGCACACATGCCCCCCTCCATTGTGCATTGGACTAGTCCAGAATATGATTACGTAGTAACGCGCGCAGCGCGAAATAACGTACTTCAAACCAAAGCAGAGGGATGCGACTCGGTGAAAATGAAGCGGCGGAATTATGATAGTGGTTGTGCTAAACGAAAACAAAAAGCTGAGAAGAAAAGAATTGCAGATACACTGCCGAAATTGACTTCATTTTTTACACCTGCGACAGGCTCTGCTGTTGGGGTTCTATACTGCTGCTCACCACTTTTCTCTGATATGAAGACTTTTGAGAAGACGACAACAGTAGGACTTTGTGTTTACAAATGCTTTCTGTCTCACACACACACACACACACACACACACACACACACACACACACACACACACACACACACGCACACACACACACAGAGCTTTGCCATTCACTCAGTCACTCACTCACATACTCTCACACACGCACACACACACACACACACACACACACACACACACACACACTGTTTTACTCACGTGAAATGGTGAAGGCAACAGGGAAAATGGACATTTGAAGATGGAGAACTTAACCACTTGCACACCTAAACACCCCCCCCCCTCTCTCTCTCTCTCTCTCTCTCTCTCTCTCTCTCTCTCTCTCTCTCTGTCTCTGTCTCTGTCTATCTCACTCACACTGAACCACTGCTTTGCCTGTCTCTCACTCACACACACAGCCACTGTTATTCCTGTCCACACACAAAATCTTTTCATTGGTCCTGTTTAAATGTAAATGGTGGTTTTCATAGACTCATATCCATTTTGTATTTTAGTTCTGTTAAGTGCAAGATCATTTTGTATCTCTGGCAGAGAATGGAAATTCTAATCTCTCTCTCTCTCTCTCTCTCTCTCTCTCTCTCTCTCTCTCTCTCTCTCTCTCTCTCTCTCTCTCTCTCTCTCTCTCTCTCTCTCTCTCTCTCTCTCTCTCTCTCTCTCTCTCTCTCGTTTGAGTAATAAACATGTAATTTTGGCAAAGGCTGGAGAAATCTGAAACAGATTTTACTGTGGAGAGTTGAGTGGCAGTGCACTATGGGTTTATTGCGATTCTAAGAGTATTGGGATGGTTATTTGTTTTGTGTACGTGTTTCAAAAATGAGGGCCCCATGTCTATATTTTGCTTAGGGCCCCAAAATGGCTAGATCCGCCCCTGGGCATACAAATACCATGTCACCATCAAGCACCTTGTCAGCATATCACATGACAAAGAGAAACTGATCATCTGGGTTCTAAAAAAAAGAAATTCTTGGCAGACAGCTGTGGTTTTATGGGCTTATGTCTAAGGAAGTAGTCGTAGAAAGAACCGCTAAACCACTTCCTGCTGGGATACGCCGATACGAACAGCGGGTAGAAATACTGCGATCGAGGAAGATAGCTTTAGATTCAATCAATGCAAGGCAACTGTATTTATCTAGAACTTTTCATATACAAGGCAGACTCAAAGTCGCATAGAAACATTGTCACACAATAAAAATAAATTTAAAGTTAAAAAAGCATTTCAGAAAGTGCAAAGTAGCCTACTTAAGATCAGATCAACAGTCTCTCTGGTACCCATGTCGAGACACAAACCCGACCTAAAGGAACTTGGTCCTTTCTCTGGGACTCCAAACCAGATTCTAGGACTCGGGTCTCAAACCCTTATCCTTCCAACAGTCTCTCTGGTATCAGATCATCATTAAAAAAGCATTTTAGTAATAAAATTGCAAATAAAGGCAAAGGTTAATTTTTTTTTATCAAGTGCAATGTATTTACGATTTAGCAGAAAGCTAAAGCTAAAGCACTACATGTGGAACATGCTTTCTGCATTATTTCACAAATGAACGTCCGCCAAATAATGGTAAAGTACAACTGATGTAATTGGACATTTATATTGTATTAAATTATTGAATATTGTATCATCATTCGATGTGGTCAACCACGGACATCGTCGGTCACATAAAAAATCACATAAAATATCACACAGGTGGGATTCGAAACCGCTGCGGCTACATGCTGGGCTAGCTTTCGGGTGACAGCGGTGGGGCCAAGATCGCAGAATCAAGCACAACACGCAAAAAGATCGGATAGGTTGATATGAAAAAAAAGAGGGCAGGGAACAGTGTAACAGGCTTCAGTCAGTGTGAAGAATAAGACGGCAGAGTAGGCCTACAGCATGCCCAATGTCCATGTGCCCCACGTCTTCCTTCAATCTGGCCCTTTAACGACACAAAGATCTTCAACTACAGGTATTAACCAGAGCAGGGAGGAGGATGGATCCTGTGCCCCCTGGTGGATCAAGTGTGTCACTGTCTTGGAACCTCCTACAGTCTCCACTCTCCAGCTTGTTGTTCGTTCATGAAAACTGGAAAACATGAGACAGTTTGAGAAAATGGCTGCTGACAGCCTGTTGCCTACACAAGTTACAATTTGAATGACATTGTAAAATCATTTGTTCTCACAAAGCTATGTCAACAACAGCTTATTTTATTAATGTATTCAATGTATTATGTTCATAAGAACCCATATTTGCCAGTTGTGTTTTGATTGTATTTATTTACAATCTTATGAACTTTAAAAATCTTGAGAACTTTAAGAATTTAAGAATGTATTACTGATTACTTGTTGTGAAAATAACATTACTAATTGGGTTTTATCTGTCAGCATTTAGAGTTTTGGGCAGCAGAATATGTAGCCTACTTATTGACATTAAGTGGTTCACATACAGGTGCATCTCATAATATTAGAATATCAGGGAAAAGCTCTTTTTTTTGTAATTTAATTCAAAAGGTGGAAGTTCCATATAATCTAGATGTATTAGACATTAAGTGATATATTGCAAGCATTATCTTGTGAATGTAAAATTATTTTGTGACATTTAGTGGTTCACTTATATAATGTTTTATTTTTAAGTTACAATTTGGATGACAATGCTAAATTATTTGGTCCCACAAGGCTACAATGCTGCTTGAAAGTATGTGAACCTCTTGAGCCTTTTCGAATTTAATTTAATTTAACCATTATTAATTCATTTTTATCAATACCAGTAATTTTTTTTATATGAAATAACAGATGTGTGTTTATAAATTCCACATTTTTATTTTCCTGAAAATCAATTGTTAAAATGAATTATTTGCCAACTTTTGTATGTATAAAAATAAAATAAATAAATTGATAAACACACACCTGTTATTTCATGTAAAACATACTGAAATTGATAAAAAATGAATTGATAATGGTTAAATAAAATTCCAATTAGGCTCATGAGGTTGACATACTTTCTAGCAGCACTGTGTGTCAACAACAGCTTATTTTAGTTATGTATTATGTTCATAAGAACCCATATTTGCCAGTTATGTTTTGATTGTATTTATCTACAATCGTGTTAACTTTAAGAGGCACAATTACTGATTACTTTTTGTGTAAGTAACATTACTAATTGGGTTTTATTATTAAATGCAAGACAGAGAAAGTCAGTGCAAGAAGCCATGACATTTAGTGGTTATTTTTAAGTTACAATGTGAACGACAATGTAGCCTAAAATTATTTGCTATGTCAAACATCCTGCCACAATTCATTTTAAAGATTGTTATTTTTGCATTGCAATCACATGTTTTTCTTTTCAGTGTAGAATTCTGTTCATTTTTACACCTTACACATATCAAAAACCTATTTTATATCCAAAGCTTGGATATCAATAAGCTAATGTTGCAGCTGAAATGTTCTCCACATCACAAGGCATGATGTGATACTATCTTTTAAGCACAGTAAATGTTTTTCTCTCTATTTTTTATATGCTCATTCATTTCAATGCCAGGTTGTCGGCCTACTGTGATATGACATTTTTTTTATGTTTGTCCATTGAATATTTGATTAGATCCAGTTTGTGGTCTTGTTGACATGTTCATTTTTTTTATCATTCCTACTCATCCTGTTGATCCTTCATCGAAACGATATATCAAATATTATTAAACAACATTCCTGTGGTCCTGAGTATTTATTTGTCCCATTTATGTCATGATCTACAATCAAAAGTAATGTATCCATTCAACTGTTACTTTGCGCAACCCTGTTACTCTAACTCTGGGACTCCAAACCAGATTCTAGGACTCGGGTCTCAAACCCTTATCCTTCCAACAGTCTCTCTGGTATCAGATCATCATTAAAAAAGCATTTTAGTAATAAAATTGCAAATAAAGGCAAAGGTTAATTTTTTTTTATCAAGTGCAATGTATTTACGATTTAGCAGAAAGCTAAAGCTAAAGCACTACATGTGGAACATGCTTTCTGCATTATTTCACAAATGAACGTCCGCCAAATAATGGTAAAGTACAACTGATGTAATTGGACATTTATATTGTATTAAATTATTGAATATTGTATCATCATTCGATGTGGTCAACCACGGACATCGTCGGTCACATAAAAAATCACATAAAATATCACACAGGTGGGATTCGAAACCGCTGCGGCTACATGCTGGGCTAGCTTTCGGGTGACAGCGGTGGGGCCAAGATCGCAGAATCAAGCACAACACGCAAAAAGATCGGATAGGTTGATATGAAAAAAAAGAGGGCAGGGAACAGTGTAACAGGCTTCAGTCAGTGTGAAGAATAAGACGGCAGAGTAGGCCTACAGCATGCCCAATGTCCATGTGCCCCACGTCTTCCTTCAATCTGGCCCTTTAACGACACAAAGATCTTCAACTACAGGTATTAACCAGAGCAGGGAGGAGGATGGATCCTGTGCCCCCTGGTGGATCAAGTGTGTCACTGTCTTGGAACCTCCTACAGTCTCCACTCTCCAGCTTGTTGTTCGTTCATGAAAACTGGAAAACATGAGACAGTTTGAGAAAATGGCTGCTGACAGCCTGTTGCCTACACAAGTTACAATTTGAATGACATTGTAAAATCATTTGTTCTCACAAAGCTATGTCAACAACAGCTTATTTTATTAATGTATTCAATGTATTATGTTCATAAGAACCCATATTTGCCAGTTGTGTTTTGATTGTATTTATTTACAATCTTATGAACTTTAAAAATCTTGAGAACTTTAAGAATTTAAGAATGTATTACTGATTACTTGTTGTGAAAATAACATTACTAATTGGGTTTTATCTGTCAGCATTTAGAGTTTTGGGCAGCAGAATATGTAGCCTACTTATTGACATTAAGTGGTTCACATACAGGTGCATCTCATAATATTAGAATATCAGGGAAAAGCTCTTTTTTTTGTAATTTAATTCAAAAGGTGGAAGTTCCATATAATCTAGATGTATTAGACATTAAGTGATATATTGCAAGCATTATCTTGTGAATGTAAAATTATTTTGTGACATTTAGTGGTTCACTTATATAATGTTTTATTTTTAAGTTACAATTTGGATGACAATGCTAAATTATTTGGTCCCACAAGGCTACAATGCTGCTTGAAAGTATGTGAACCTCTTGAGCCTTTTCGAATTTAATTTAATTTAACCATTATTAATTCATTTTTATCAATACCAGTAATTTTTTTTATATGAAATAACAGATGTGTGTTTATAAATTCCACATTTTTATTTTCCTGAAAATCAATTGTTAAAATGAATTATTTGCCAACTTTTGTATGTATAAAAATAAAATAAATAAATTGATAAACACACACCTGTTATTTCATGTAAAACATACTGAAATTGATAAAAAATGAATTGATAATGGTTAAATAAAATTCCAATTAGGCTCATGAGGTTGACATACTTTCTAGCAGCACTGTGTGTCAACAACAGCTTATTTTAGTTATGTATTATGTTCATAAGAACCCATATTTGCCAGTTATGTTTTGATTGTATTTATCTACAATCGTGTTAACTTTAAGAGGCACAATTACTGATTACTTTTTGTGTAAGTAACATTACTAATTGGGTTTTATTATTAAATGCAAGACAGAGAAAGTCAGTGCAAGAAGCCATGACATTTAGTGGTTATTTTTAAGTTACAATGTGAACGACAATGTAGCCTAAAATTATTTGCTATGTCAAACATCCTGCCACAATTCATTTTAAAGATTGTTATTTTTGCATTGCAATCACATGTTTTTCTTTTCAGTGTAGAATTCTGTTCATTTTTACACCTTACACATATCAAAAACCTATTTTATATCCAAAGCTTGGATATCAATAAGCTAATGTTGCAGCTGAAATGTTCTCCACATCACAAGGCATGATGTGATACTATCTTTTAAGCACAGTAAATGTTTTTCTCTCTATTTTTTATATGCTCATTCATTTCAATGCCAGGTTGTCGGCCTACTGTGATATGACATTTTTTTTATGTTTGTCCATTGAATATTTGATTAGATCCAGTTTGTGGTCTTGTTGACATGTTCATTTTTTTTATCATTCCTACTCATCCTGTTGATCCTTCATCGAAACGATATATCAAATATTATTAAACAACATTCCTGTGGTCCTGAGTATTTATTTGTCCCATTTATGTCATGATCTACAATCAAAAGTAATGTATCCATTCAACTGTTACTTTGCGCAACCCTGTTACTCTAATTTTAACCCTGTTACCATATAATTTCTATTAAAATAATATTAAATTATTTTTCCAGCTCGCAAGGGTTTAACCTATTGTCCTTTTAATAGTTTGAATGACTATATGCATAATATATATATGCATAATATATTTGAGAAAATATTTGAAAATAAATACTGAAATTAGTAAAAGAAAACGTGTGACTATTGAAAAGTTGGGTAAGAAGATTTCAAAAGTTGCTTCAATTAATATAAGTCAAGTCTTATCTGAAATTAAATGAGTATGTATCGGGCTGTATGTAGTGATGTATCGGGCTGTTGCTCTCCATCACGATAAAGTTGAGGGTGTTTGTGTGTTTGGAGACGGAGATAGAGAGCGAGGTCATTGACAGGGAGATATCTTGTGGCTTTCATATCGTGAAAGAGAAACTATGCATACGCTTACTTTTTTAATATAACGCAGAAAATGTGTTAGTTAAGGTGGTGGGGTTTGCTGTCAGAAGGGGGGGGGTGGGGGGGGGGGGGGCTGCTAAAGAACAAAGTCAAAATAATGTATGACTACGTACCGCGGTACACCTCTGTAACCGCACCTAATGCCGCGTTTCAACTGCAGGGTGCGGAACGGATCGGATCGCAAAGGTGCGGTAGGGAGGGGGCGGTATAGCCCAGCTCAGTTCCGAGGTCGCGTTTCCACTGCCGACAGTACACTTGGTGGTAGGCCGGATGTCGATCGCCGCGGCAGCTACGTAAACATCGTAAACAACGTCTTCCTCCCCAAGAATGCAGACGAACGTCTCCACCTCCTTGTTCGCCCAAGCAAGCTTTTTACGCGACATGTTAATTGTAAAGAATAATACCTCGAGGCTACTGTTTGTTTGTTTTTATCCCCGCGTCACCCGGAAGTGACGATTCTGTCGACCAATCAACGGAGGGGGGGTGTAGCTAGAATTCCAGGGTACCCTTTCAGGCGTCTGGTCTCGTTTTGGGTACCGCAACGGAGGAGTCCCTAGAATGGGGTCGGAACGGGTACGGCAAAGTCCGGGTCACGCCCACTTTTGGCGGTGGAAACGCGATCCGACCCGCACCTTTGCGATCCGATCCGTTCCGCACCCTGCAGTGGAAATGCGCCATAAGTGCCTGTTACCCGTGAGGGTTCGGTACAAATACGTGTACCGTTACACCCCTAATGACTATTTAAACTATTTCTTTTGCGTTTTTTGATCACACTTTAGTTTTCAACCTATTGTTTGTCACGAAGAGAGTGACATTTTGCCATGCTTTCGGATGCTTCGAGGTGTTTCCATCACAGTCATAAGTGCTTACGGATTTGGTGTAGTAGTCTATCGGCTGACGTAGCCAGGGTTTGAAAGATAGTGAGGTCCGCAGATTAACTATTTTTCGACCGCAGATTTCTTTATACAGTTGTTTTTAGTTTCCAATTATATTTTTAGCTCTAAAAACGTACCTAGGTAAGGTCCGGACCTCACTCACCTCATTGCTGGCTACTATACGGGCATTGGCTGGGTTAAACATTAATCAAATGGCCTGCGCTACTGTAGATCTGTCCTAAGTCAATGGTGCAACAGTTGCAGTAGACCGCGTCAAACGCCGTTTGGGGCCAATGAAGAAAGGCGATTATTTGAGTTAAAGCCAAAAATCACAAATTCCCTGTGTAAAACCGTGTGAGCTATAGGCATCAGCAATGCCTTGGACGACAATCATTTTCAGTCGCTTGGGCCTATACCTTTATATTTGACTGATGCTTACTATTAACATAATAATTAACTAACAGAAGGATTTGAAAATACTGGTCTAAAATGTATCGTACTACTGTTGAAGAGCAAATGAACAAGGGTCCGCCCAGCTAGGGATTTACTTACAACTGCCACAACGTAATGCAACAACTTTCCACACCTTTATTTTAATATTTTTATTATTATTTATTGTTTTCTGTTCCTTTGTCAACCTTAAGTCTTAAAGGGCCTGATGAAAGCGCTATACAATTTAAGTTTATCATTGTGAAAATGATTATAATGATATGTATTTTATTTTTCATAGTAATATTTTAATTATTATGATTAATATGCTTGTTATTATTATGATATGTTCAAAGTTCAAAAAGCTTTATTTATCCAACATGTTGCCATATTAGAAAAGTCTGGCAGTCTGTTCTCCCTAATTGTGTGTATGTGGTGCTTGTGTAAGAAGTAGTTTATAAGTAGAAGTAGAGATTTTTTTGCCAGAGGCACTCTGCATCTTCTGCCCAACGGAAGCTGCTCAAAACAGCCCTGGAGAGGGGGAGGGATCCAAGAGAACGGAATTGGTCTTCCTTTCCTTATCTTCCTTTTGATTATGATTAAAAGGCTTATGATTGATATGTTTATCATTGTTCAAACAACACAAAATGGTCTGCCTAATATACACACCACATCGCTATGTTTTGTTTGTGCCGACTGATCAACCAAAAGAAGTGAGCCCTTTGTGTGTGTGTGTGTGTGTGTGCGTGTGCGTGTGCGTGTGCGTGTGTGTGTCTGTGTGTGTGTGTGTGTGTGTGTGTGTGTGTGTGTGTGTGCGTGTGTGTGTGTATAATGTGAGGCAGTGGCGTCTGATTATGTCGCAACCCGTGACACCTAGTAAAAATGTACGTACGTTTACAACCTCTATAAACATGTGTTGTTTAGTTTTTGTGGAGTTATGGTCAAAGTACGTCAGTAGGATTATGCAGTGGTAAGACACTGGGCTTGTTTCGGTTATCATTTCTTGTATTGTATGCACATGGCTCTATCCCACTCAGTATCCCCAGCTTGCTCTTTGCCCTGATGTCATAAATCCCACAGGTTTCCATCCCTTGTCTGTCTTCTTCTGGTTATGTATGGATCGATAGAAGATAGGAAGGTGATTCTGCATAAACGTTTGTTTAGCACATACTGATAAGCCCCTATGGCGAAGTGTTTCTATTTGGCCTATTGAGAGCTCCAAATACAGGGCTATGGGTATGAGTACAACACATCACTTCTAATGTCAATTTTATCCCTCTTACTCATCTTTACTCCTACTTCCGGCAGCGTGGGCAGACGATTTGAATGCCTGTGCCAAAGAGCATTGAAGAAGGACTTCAAAAGGTTCATATGCTGAGTGCTTTCCTCGCATTACGTCATGGACATCCACACGGGCCACCACCACACTCTACCTACATGTATGGATCCAATCGTAACCAAACATCTTGCTAAAAGATTTTACTTTAAAATAAAACTAATACTGTATATATACTGCAAATAGATTTTGCATAAATATACAGATTACCTGTCGTTGATGGCTTCACGTGACACACTAAGATTTGAACGGCTCAATTCTATGGTCTGACCAGAGTTTCATAATATTTTATCTATTTTATATCGTAACTAAGGCACTGAAATATGAAACGGATGTATAAATGATTAGTTAGTGATAAATTAAACTGCTGGTGGAGACGTCACCTTTCGCTACATATTTGTGATCGCTTATTGAAAGCTGAGGATTATCCGATTCTGTTGCCCAACTCGTCATAGTCGGGCCGGTCTAACACAGAGCTGTGGGCTGGGAAAACAGGGAGGCCGTACAACAAAATAACCACTTTTAAGGATTATAGGGCTTAAAAGCTAATTAGCATGTGTATATATATATGTAAAATATACATACACTTATTTCATATGAATTCTAACGCCATGTAGCCCAACAAACCATCCCAATGATGCCACGCAAAATAACGGCATGCTGTCTTACTTCTTATTGTATGCTAGTGCCAATGACAACCCTTGTTTACATGCCAATACTATTCAAACTAGCTGGTCAATTGTTCAAGATGTTTGTGATGGAAATCATAATTCCATAAATGTGTACTGCATGACAAAAACTTGAGGATTGAGGTCAGACCGTAAGAAACACAAAGCTTAAAATGCCATTTCAGATTAGCCCATGGGAGAAGGCTTGCAAGCGTAGATGTTGAGTGCAAACAGTTGGGGGTTATCCAATGATGTTTTTCTGCAGATGGCAATGTTATACTCTGATGAATTATTAGTAAAGAAACCAGCCAAAGCAAGGCATCTTTTGAAACTATCCAACCGGAAAAAAATTCTACCCTACCCTCAGTCCTCGATCCAAAGCAACACAGCGTGAACATTTGTCGATCATGTGCTCGGTAGAGACCTTGATTCCACTACTGGGTAAAAACCCATTAAGAAACCTTGACCTTCCCTTTTTATGTGTTGAAAAATTATAATAAACACTCACTCACACACACACACACACACACACACACACACACACACACACACACACACACACACACACACACACACACACACACACACACACACACACACACCATGTTCCATCTTTGTTTGTCATTTTTATTTATCAACCTCATTCCATGAAAGAATCTATATTTTCAGGTTTAAAAGCCCTTGAAAAAAGTGTAAAGTGAAATTTACATTTTTATATATTTAAACAATCACCTGGTAAAATTGACCTGGGAACACTTTTTTTGCACACGACAAACAAACTTTACAGGAGGGTTAATAAGTGAACAGGCAGACGGCGCAGCGGTAGCCAGGTAGGTAGTAGTGCAGGGCTCACAAACCTTTTTGAACCCGCTTCTTCAGTTGTACTGAGTGAGTCTTACAAAGGGCTACTTGACTCGCCGGCCTTCTCTGCCCCTAGGGCACTGCAAGGTGGGTAGTTATCCTGGCAGCTATTGAGACAGGTAATGAAATGTCGCACCACATTGTGCCACTGGGCCGTCGCATCAGTCGCCCCGGCAAACAAGACGTACACACTTCTCCTACTAAGTAGTAAAAAATAACTCTTCCTCCAAATCATTGTGAAAACTATGAAAAGAAAGTTTTCTTTCTCTTTTCCGCCATGTTTTTCTTTATTTTGTTGGTAAACCCTGCTGCTAGCTCCAGATTTACGTTGTGCTCACTAGCTTGTCGCAGCATAGAGGGCGCACCATATTGAACTTTCCAGAGAAGGTTAGAGTTCGTAAAACATTTGTTTCTTAATGTTATATTAAATATAGTCATTGCCATAAAATCGACATCAATGCAAGTGTTATTGATTAAAAAAGAACAACACAATTAATATAAAAAAAAATTGCTATTTTTAGAACATGAACATAGAACATGGTCCTTGCGCTAGTAGTGACAGGCCACCCGTCCAATCATATCATTCAGGCCGAAATAAATGCTCGGACGGGATTGGATTAATAGACCTGCGACAGCCAATGATACAAGATATGTTTTTATGTAGCATTGATTTATTGAACGCTGTCACGATGTAGAGGGAATTTGAACAAATAGGACAAAAATAAACGACCTACCCTCCCTTCATAGGATAATGACTTAATATGTTAATATTAGCACTTAAAATTAGACAATAACGTTTCAAGGGTGTGAAGTCAATAACGTTTCAAGGGTGTGAATTATTAACAAGAGTACTTTAAACAGTTACAAATCAATGCGCTACAATTCCGACATTAAACAAAAAAAAATAATATGCAGCGCAGAGGCGAGAATCACCGACTGAGAGCACGCGGTGTCTCTCAAGATTTGTACCGGGTGTTGATCAGCAGGCTCGCCCGTTAACAACACTAGCCCATCGAATACGAAGGGTTTAAAACAATCATCAACCGGTTTTCTATCACCAACCCCATGGTTGGTGCACGGATCTGTTTTAATTAATCCAATGCCTTTAGGCTGTACCCCACTAGAAGACGATTGTTGTTCCCTACGATTTTGGGTAATACAGTTGGCTATGACGTGCCCAGGTTTGTGACAGTAAAAACATTCCCTGTCCTCCCTCCTTGGGCTTTGCGGCTTAGGCAAACTATTTTGTGAAGCCGGTATATAACGCGGCTTCTCAACACTCTCCGATGAAAACCCAACCTTGTGCGTTAAAACATACTCATCGGCTAACACCGCAGCAGAGGAAAGTGAATTAACCTTTTGTTCACTAAAGGTACACCACGATCCGGTCAGGCAAACATTTCTTGAATTCCTCCAGCAATATTAACTCCCTCAAGGAATTAAAATCATTGGCCTTACATGTGGTGCTCCATTTGTCGAACAAGACCCCCTTCTCCCTGGCAAACTCAACGTAGTTCTGAGTCGGGGCTCTTTTGTGATTCCGGAATTTTTGCCTGTACGCCTCAGGTACTAATTCATATGCTCGCAAGATGGCAGCTTTAACAGAGTCATACTTTAGGCTGTCCTCCAAGGGGAGTGCAGCGACAGCTTCCTGTGCTTTCCCATGAATTTTGCATTGCAACAGAAGGGGCCAGACCTCAGTCGGCCACTGCAGAGCGGAAGCAATGCGTTCGAATGCACTAAAATATGAATCAACCTCAGTTTCATGAAACGTGGGTACTAATGTCGTGCAAACCTCCTACTAGGAATCCCCCAAATACCACAACAGCAGTCAATGGATCAATTATAAACAAATATACTTTATTAGCACAATCACATGCCACTCTGTAAGATTGAGTCTATCACGTATGTGGGAGGGGGAGAAGGAATGGCTCTAAGCCAGGGGGTATACTGGTGCTACGATATTACCATACTACTATGTCGAGCCCACTTCAGTACACTGCACACCCTGCCCTCACTGGACACACTGCAAACCTGTAAAATGCTGCACACACTGAACACACGTGAGGGGGGACCAACCTATTCATGCATAATCATCACCACCACACTTGATTAGGGAAAAACCAGGGGCTCGCTGAACCAATAGGGCTAGTATCACGCAGTGCTCGCCATACTACTACCCCCCCTATACGATAGGAATCCCACACATGTAGGATGGACTCAAAAGATAAAATATGCTATATATATATATATATATATAAAACCAACAAACAACAAATAGTAAAGTCTAAAATCGTCCGTTCCAACTCGCGCCAAACTAGTCCCTCGAACGGCGAGTTGGAAAACAAACAAACACAAACACTGCTGTGCGTCGTGGTGTAGGGTTCCGTCCGTCCTTCGCTGCTCACGGAGGCCGAGCAGGCTAGAAGATCGCCCGGAACGGAGGGTGACTTCTAGGTGGAACAGACAGGACAAAAACAATGCTTCAGGGTGGTGTGGACGTTCTCGGAATCCGATTCAGGCAAGCTTACGGCTATGTTACGTCCCTTTCCAACGGGACTAAGAGGCGTTGTCGGGAACTGTAGAACGTCCGAGTGGTCCTTCTTGGTGTGGCGAGGTCTGGTCGTGCAGTAGTCTACACGACCAGAATATCGGCTCTAGCCAGAGTCTATTGTTCGGTATCTGGGGGGAATCAACTGTCCTTGCCATTCATGCACTTTTTCCCCTTCCGCGACATTCCCCCCCCCCTTTAACCATGGTCGCCCGACCAGGTGAATCATGTGTAGCGTGTAGGTCGTACCCCAAAGTTACTTCGCTGTGAGCGACGAGGCCCCATTGTGTGTTGGTCCGCTTCTGAATCAGTGGAAGCAGATATCTCATCATTTAACACAACATCCTCAACCAACAACGGATCATAATTCACAACATTCCTATCAATAATCAACAACGGATCATTATCAACATCATCCCCATCATTAACTAACCCTAGTCCCCCCCCAGTGGCCCTATCTTGGGTCCCTAACTCAAGGGTCGGGCAATAGGGGGGTGAGGAGGCGTCATGGTGGGGATGCTTAAAGAAGGCCTTGGGGGACCTATGGGCATGGAGATGGATGGTATAGGGGTGGTATAGCGACCGGGGGGCAGCACAGGGTGTACTGCTCTTGGCGGGACACCAGGGCCGGCTGGACGGGAGGGACACGGGGGCACTCGGAAACCGGGAAGATTGAACTGGGGCGGGGCACCCACGTTGGCCCCAGGCGGGCCTTCCTCTGGTACCTGCGGGCTGGCCAGCACTCCTGCTGGGCATGGGCGGAGGTTGTTCCGATGCAGAATTCGAGTGGGCCCTTCTGCCCCTTCGGGGCGAATGAGGTAGACGGGCTGTTCTGGCCGGGGTTGATCTAGCACAACATAAGGTGTGGGAAGCCACCTTGATGTCGGTTTCCCCTGTGCCCTTCTGCGGAAGTTCTTGACCAGCACTCGCTCACCAGGTAGCAGAGGAACAGCCAAAGCCTGTCTATTGTAACGTTTCTGGTCCCAGGCCTGCCGGCGGGAGGCGTATCGCTGCACCCGGGCATAAGCGTCCATCAGGGTATTATGGTGTTGGTGAACCCATTCTTCGAGGTCACCTCGCCGCTGGGGCGGGGTCACTCCATGGATCATGTCAATCGGTAGTCTGGCATGGCGTCCAAAAAGAACAAAGTGGGGGGTCATCCCGGTGCTTGCATGGACAGAGTTATTCTAAACTTGGATCAGGGCCGGAAGTTTGTGATGCCATCGCGGGTGGTCCGTGGGATCCAGCGAGCTCAGCAATCCCAGAATAGTTTGGTTGAACCGCTCACATGCCCCATTCCCTTGGGGGTGATACGGGGTGTTGCGACTTTTTGTACAGCCATACAACTCGCAGAGTTGACGCATCAATGCTGACTCGAAGGCGCCCCCTTGGTCGGTCAGAATTCGCTCTGGACACCCAAACGGCTGGATTAGGGCTGTCCACAAAGCTTTCACTGTGGTCGTGGCTGTCTGGTCCCGTGTGGGTACGGCCAGAGCGTAGCGGGAAAATAAGTCAGTAATAACTAGGATGTATGGGAAGGCATCAGCCGGTCTCCCCAGGGATAGGTAATCTAGCACTACTAGTTCAAAGGGGTAGCTACATTTTATTGACTGTAGGGGTGCACGAATCTCAGGGCCGGCCTTACTTACAAGGCACGTAGGGCATTCTTGCGTCCACACCCGGACGTCCCTACTCATTCCTGGCCAAAAGAACCGTCGTCTTAGTATGGATAGGACCTTCTCCACTCCACTATGCCCCGCCGCCCGGTGGTACTCCATCCAAAGGTCAAAACAGCACTTAGGCGGGAGGATTATTTGGAGGCCTGCCACCCCAGTATCAGGTTCTAGCACCTGCCTCATCAGGAGACCCCTGTCCACCTTCAGTCGGTCCCACTCACGCAGTAGTTGGCACATCTGGGGAGAGAGGGAACGCTTGTCCAGGCCCAGTGGTAGAGTGCCCCCTTCTACCCAGAGGCAGATCTGTTGGAGGTCGGGGTCCTGGCGTTGCCACTCCAACAAGGGCCTCTCTTCTGGGTCTCCCAGGTGGGTCGGGGGTTCAGCAGGGGTGGCCTCCGCTCTGTCCTCCGTCACCTGGACAACCGCACTCATGGCCCCTGGGAGCCTGGACAACAGGTCTGCATTAGAGCCCGACCGATATAGAATTTTTAAGGCCGATACCGATACGAATATTTAGTGATTTAAAAAACCGATATGCCGATATATAGGCCGATATATACATTAAAAAAAAATCCAGAAACGCGCAACAAAACAAACACATTTCCCTAACATTGGTTATTTGTAGTTATCCTTTAAATCCTTTTCACTCTCAGCTAACACGTAACAACAGCAAAACTGGACATGGTAGTCATGAATTAAGTCATGCTTATCGACTTTAGAGAATTGATGGGGATGTTCTTTTAATTGTTATTCAAGCAATGTATGTCTCGTGACAGTTGCCAACTTACCATGAACACACTTGCACACATGAACAACACCGATGATCACCGTCGATCTCCGTCATTCACTCTGCCTAACTCTGGCTGAATCACCGGGTTTGGGCGTTAGAGCGCCCTCTGGTGGACCTTCTTTTTTTTCTTCTTTTTTTTTTATATTCATTTATCGGCCATTATAAATGCCGATACCGAATAGTTTGAAAAATGCCTAATATCGGCCGATAATATCGGCCTGCCGATATATCGGTCGGGCTCTAGTCTGCCCATCTCTGTTCGGTCGCACCAAGACGGGCGGTGTCAAGGTGTACTAACGGGTTGTTGTCAGTGAACACGGTAAACGTTGCGCCCCAAAGGTAGTCTTTAAACTTTTCTGTTATAGCCCATTTCATACCGAGTAGCTCCAACTTAAAGGAGCTGTAGTTCTGGTCGTTGCGTTCGGCCGAGGCAGCCTCGCCATTACTTGGAGGGGCTCTTCTGGGGCCTGGATCCTTTTGCATATGGCAAAAGCCTTGTCCCACGCCTTGACCGAGGCTTGGGGTACGGTAGACTTGAACGCCATTTCCCCAGGATGGCCATTTAGGAAAAGCTTCTCCCAACAGTCTTTGATCACATTCATCCCTAGAAGGCCATACTCTGTGCCCATACAGCTGTCCTCTACAATCACTATCCCTTTGTTCTTGACCTCGATCCCTCCAACAGCAAAGTCTAAGACTGCATATCCTATGTAGGGGATCCGCAGTCCGTTGGCGGCTTTGAGGGTTAGCCAGGGGATTCTGTCCGGGTCTTGTAGCAGATCTGGAGCCACGCAGCGCTGAAATAAGGAGTAACTAAACAGGGTTACTTGGGAACCCGTGTCCAAAACGCAGGGAATTTTCACCCCGTGGATCGTCAGCTCCACTTCGGGGCATTGGCCCACCAAGGAGGGCTTGTCTAGGGTCTCGCTGGGGCTACCCTCTTCGGTCACCTGCCCTACAGTGGCCGAGGAGCAGGAAAACCCGACCGGTTGGAGCGTCGTTGTGGGCAGTAGCGTTGAACGTGGCCAGCGGCTCCACACTCAGCACATAGGGGGCGCCCTTGGTCGTCCCACTGGAACGTTCGGGTCTCTCGTCCCGTCGGTTGTCCTCCCCGGGGTGGCTGGTAGTTACTTCGAGGGGCCAGGGATGGTTCCTGCTGTAACTGGCTGCGTATCTCATCTGCGATGGTCTTGCCCAAGAGAGACACCTGGCTTTGTATCTCCTGTTTCAGCTCAGCGCGGAGAGCGTCCTTCAGCTGGTCCCACTCGGCCGAGCAGGCTAGAAGATCGCCCGGAACGGAGGGTGACTTCTAGGTGGAACAGACAGGACAAAAACAATGCTTCAGGGTGGTGTGGACGTTCTCGGAATCCGATTCAGGCAAGCTTACGGCTATGTTACGTCCCTTTCCAACGGGACTAAGCGGCGTTGTCGGGAACTGTAGAACGTCCGAGTGGTCCTTCTTGGTGTGGCGAGGTCTGGTCTCCGGTAGTGGTGGGTCCGCGATAATCGTTGCGTCTGCCGGCGTCCAGTGATCGGTACTCCTGTTCTCAGGGTGAGGCGCCCCGAACTCAATGCCTTGGCCCCTTTTATATCCTGGTCCGTCTTAGTCTGTGTACAAGAGAGGGAACACAACGTATACCCCAACCCACAGTGCCCCTAGGGGCAGGGAATATCGGCTCTAGCCAGAGTCTATTGTTCGGTATCTGGGGGGAATCAACTGTCCTTGCCATTCATGCACCTTTCCCCCTAGTCGCCTTCCGCGACACTAAAACAATATGCTTGCCGATATCAAACGCTTTACCGAGCGCCGGAGTTGGTGACGAGGAGGTAGCCTCGGCAGATGCCCTCAGCGCATGCACCTCCTTCTGGGACTCGAGCTCAAGTCGTCTCAACTGGACCGCTTTGTCAGCTTCAATTTCCAGCTTCTTAATTTCCAGCTGGAACTGGGCTTGCCTATTCTCTGCCTTTTCCTGAGCTTCTAGTTGGAGGCGGGCAAGGCGGACTTTTAGCCGAGCAACATCCCTGGATCCAGTACCAGCAGAAGAGAGGGGATCATAGCGAGGCAGAGTATACAGAGTTTTGGTCAGCTCATCTACCTCAATGTCCACTCCAAAGTCTGCTCGAGCACCGCCGTGAGGTTCAACCTCTACCTTTTGGCGACCAACCTCCTTAGCCAGGGTGCCATCCTCAGGCACAGCAGAGTCTGCTTGCGCTGGCAATACTATCAAGGCCAACTCCACCAATTTGCTAACCACGATAGCTTTTAGGTCCCTTTTTAGTATTTGTCTAGAATAGAACACACCGAAATAATCCGCTATCTGTGCCAAATCATCCTTCCGACAGCGGTCTACTTGATTAATCGAGGGACCGGCCAAGAAGGACTCTAAATCGAACAGCGACATTTCAATTAAATTACGTCCAACCACCAAGCTATGTACAACGTCAGTTTAGTTAAGGGATCCGTTTAAAAGGGATCCTGGACGAGCTCCCATTTATGTTACGTCCCCCGCTAGGGGAAGGGGTGGCAACATATAACCAGATGTTTTTGGTTTAACTGAAAGTTGTTTATTTAGCCCAGAGCATGAGGTAATCAATTTAACACAAACATAGGAGGCAAAACTACAAAAGGAAAAGGACCATTGGGTGCTGTCGAAATCAAAGAAACGAATATAACCAAGAAGAAGCTCCCAAAATACATGAGTGGAACAGCACCCCTGCGTCTAGTGTTTTTAACAAAAGTATAGCAGCGAGTCGGTGTTCGATATCCCCTAAACAAAACTCTGGCCCAGTTCCCGTGTAGCAAACTAGAGCCCCAATCAAACAACGAATGATAATTCCAAGACCCAATATGGCAAGCTGCATATCCAAGGCCAGCTGCCGTGAATGTTGAGCTTGCCCGTGCTTTATCCTCCCGGATCCTCGGCCCTCCGGTGCAGCAGCCAATCACGTCCGGGGAAAGGCACATCCAAATTAACATAATGGTCAGCCAATCACACGTGGGGAAAACACATGATCATTAGCATAAGCATCGTGTAACTGAAGGTTTTACCCATGAGGGCGGGGCGTCAATCCGCAACCTTACAATATACATAGATATAGGTATAGATATAGAAATAGATACATAGGGCGAGATAGGGGGTGAGAGGGGAGCAAGAGAGAGACAGAGAGACAGGGAGAGAGTGAGAGAGAGAGACAGACGCAAAGATAGAGAGAGATTGAGATTGAGGCGAGAAAAGAGAAAGCAAGAAATTTGGAAAGGCAATATGTCTCCACTTGGCTGGTACACAGCGGACCTCCCGGCCGAGTGGGGGCGAGGGACGAGGTTATCCTTGGGAACAGTGTTCTGACGGTGGAACAACCCACGCATCAGGCTCCCTCAGAGCAATTTGGGACGGATCCGGTGTCGCGGGTCGGGCCTTGCGCCTGCAGTATGTATAGAGTGCACTCAGTGGGATGCAACTTATGGTTGAGACCAGGAGCAGACCGATGAAGACCTGGCCATAGACAGGATACTCCATCACCACTGAACGCCCCTGCAAGAAGGACATACATGGTTATGTCTGGCTCTGCTGTCATCAGTGAAAGGACTAAGGCCCAATCCCATTTCTACCCCTTACCCCTTACCCCTTCAAAACAAGGGGGAGGGGTAAGGGGAAGGGGTAAGGGGTAGAAATGGGATTGGGACCAAATCAACAGGGATCTCAGGAGACTTTTTGTCTAGTCAGGTGGAGGCAACACTGCTTCCACTATGGAGAGAAACTAGAGAATAGAAGGCCTCACCAGGTCTTTGTCCCAGGCTTTGTAGGTGGGCGTTCCTCCCTGGATGTAGCCGACGATGTAGAAGATAAACAGACACAAGAGCAGCGCAGGACTGACTGCGACCAAGAGGACTTTCCATAACCAGCTCGGTTTACGGCCCAGCATGTCCTCTACGTCCTTTTCGAACCTGGAGATCGAGAACATAAGATCACAACTCACAAACGCCAACCGTGTGTGGGCCTAGTTGACTCAGGTTGTGCACACATTTGAATAGGAACTAAAGAAGTCCTTTAGACCATTTAAGACACCAAGTTTTCAGTCGTTTTAGCGTGTGGGGGCACTACCAGGGTGATCGCGCACAGACCTCACAGAACACACCTCGTTATCCCGTACACGTAACTGACGACGATGACCTCCACGAGGACGATGAAGAAGAGGGAGAAGCTGGCTGCGTAGTCGTTGAACATGGTGAACCAGTAGTTTCCCTGGCGTGTGGTGAAGCTCAGCCCCACCAGGAGACAGAACACGCAAACCAGGGCTGCAAGACGACAGGCATAGTATATCAATATTGATCACTGATAAAGTAGTGGTAGGGTTAACATTGCTGAAACATCTGATTTGTTGACTTACACGCAACACTGATATCAGGGCTAAGAAACCTCAAAAAGCTTAACTAACCCTTAACTAAATCCAAACCTATGCGTAAACAACACCTATATTGGATTCAACTAAGATCACATCCTATTTTTTTCATTCCTCAATCTATTAATCTGCAGTCTTATTATTGGAAAAAATTAGAGCTGTCAGTTAAACGCGTTATTAACGGAGTTAACGCAAACCAATTTTAACGGCGTTAAAAAAATTATCACTTTCCTTTGGCTCCTCGTCACTTTCCTTTGGCTCAAAACAAAGAAGCAGTAGCCTGACTGCTATGTTCAAATGACATTTGTTCAAAGCAGTCGTTTAATTGCACCATAGGCTCTTTTTTTGTATCGTCCTGTTTTGATCAGTATATGCCAATGTTGTTATCAATAAAAAATCATTTGCAC
>NC_082387.1:24166514-24218082 GCF_031168955.1 Gadus macrocephalus
CAAGTGATTAAAATATTTAATCGCGATTAATCGCATTAATGTCATAGTTAACTCAATTTTCTTTCTATGCTAAATATCCCTTCATTTCTTTGTCCAATACATTTCTCATTTTAATGCTCTTATCAACATGGAGAAGTGCATCGGCTTGCCTTGTACAAATGTTTGTTTATTGATAACGCCATATAGTACTGATCAAAACAGGACGATACAAAAAAAAAAAGCCAATTAAACGATGAACATACAAACATACTGCCTTGAACATAGCAGTCAGGCTACTGCTTCTTTGTTTCGAACCAAAGGATTTTTTTTTTTTTGAAATAAATCAATAAATTGCGTTAATCGCACGATAAAAAAATTAACGCCGTTAAAATTGGTTTGCGTCAACGCCGTTAATAACGCGTTTAACTGACAGCACTGATAAATATATATTGATGATCAACAAACAGCAACAACAGCCACAACAACAGAGCCGCCCCTGGGATGGGCAACGTACCTTGGGGGTGAACATGAATTTGATACCGTTGGCAGATCCATGCAGGGTGAGCCCTCGGATCAGGTAGATGAAGAGGACGACGTATGGAAATGTGGCAGTAAAGTAGACCACCTTCAAAAAGTATGGTGTTAGCATTACACAACATAACATACATGACTTGTCAGCACATATTAGTCAACATTGATATCTTTGTAGCCATTGGTGACCTTACCAAGAATCTGTTTTAGCTAAGTCTAGCCAAGTAAGTTATTCAACAAAAGGAATATGTTGAATAAGTTAATAACATGCTCCATTTGGCACGGAATGTGCTTTTGAAAGTGCTTTAGCCATTAGTGCCCAGCTCTGTTTACCCAAGCCTTAAATATCCCTTGAGGTCGTGATCTGAAAACAGTGTGTCTAAACCGACTGGAAGGGCTGATAGATGTATTGTACAATTTGTCCACATTCATTCGAAATTGAAAAGAGATTTGTTATCAAATCACGTGCTGATTGTATGGCACATTTACATTTAGGGCATTTAGCAGAAGCTTTTATCCAAAGCGTTTAGACAATGTACTACTACTTACTTACAGTAAGTCGATTTGTCATAAGAAGGTGACACAATATATGGCTGTCGGTACGGTAAGGATGTTCATAGAACCAAGTGCAAAGCATTAACAATCCCTACGTCAGCTCATTGTCCATAATCATCAGAGATGGCTAGGACACGATGCTACACAACTAAGTACTATAATTAAGTAACATACAATAAGTGTGTACATTAAGTGTAGGTGAACTCTGAACAGGTGAGTCTTGAGTCTGTGTAAGATGTGTAAGCGTCAACTGCAGTTTTGTTTCTGACCAAAGTTCAAAATTGCAATTTATTATGTGGTCAAATGTCTAGATACCGTATCGATTCTAACCCACCTATTAGTCATTTATTATTCATAGATACTTCCGCCTCGTGCCCGGGGATGAACGCCCACGCCTCCCCGACCCAAGAGACAAAGAGACCCACGGAGGTCGCCCCCCCCCACCTTTCCCGTGGACTTGACTCCACGGAGGATGAAGAGGAAGGTGAAGGCCCAGGCCAGCAGCAGGCAGAGCACCTGACCCAGTTGCAGCCCGCCCGTCTCTTCGATGGACGAAGAGATGTTCAGGGTCTGCCGGTAGAAGAAGTACTGGGTGGGCGTGGCCTGTTCGCACTCCTCGTCCGGGCCCGTCATGTTGGCGTTCAGCGGGCACTCTGCCCAGGGCAGAACGGACTGGGGGTGGACGAGAGAACACACGTTTGACACTTATATATTACATACATATATATAGATATTCATGGTATATTATGTGTTATATTTCGGTATTGCTGCTGGTGTGTTTAACCGTTTACATTGGCAATTGTAATTGATTATATATATTATATATGGATCGGTAAGATATAACGTGGGCTCACGAGAAAACACATAGCTGCTGTTTTACACTTATATATTTGATGTACAGTATATATATACGTTAATGATATATTATGTCTTATATTTTGGTATTGCTGCTGTTGTGTTTTTCACTGTTCTTGTTGGCCATTATAATTGATATTGATTGGTAAGGTATGGCGTGGGCTCACCTGAAAGGAATTAAAGAGGTACCAGAAACTCCAGGCGTTGAGGATGTTGTAATACAGACACAGATACAGGGAAGTCAGGACACTGGCAAGACCTGTCATAAGAAAAGGGTGATGAGGTGAGGTGAGGTGGTTTAGTCTTTGAGTTTCCATTTGTGTAACTTTATTTTTGTATATTATGTTATTAGTGTCAATGAAACACCAAAAGACAATACTAATATGAATATTAATAGTAGGGCCCGACCGATTCATCGGCCTGCCGATTTAATCGGCCGATTATAGCCTTTTTGAAAATAATCGACATCTGCCGAAAAGACGCCGATTACAACTGATTTTATTTTATTTTTTTTAGAAATGTTATTGCACTTAGTATCCTGCAGATTGCGCTCCTACTTGCCTAGCTAACTAACAACTTTAGCTGGAGTAAAAAAGAGGAGATTGAATTTTACCGTACAACATGAAAGCACGCTCGCTCAGGCAGCTGCGCGCTCACCTCACCAATGTACACAAGACGCGTTGTTTGAGCATGTTGTGCCTGTTTTTCTTTAGGTCCCAGGCCATGTTAATTTGTTATACTGTAGACTCTAACGGTGAGACCATACTGCTCAGCACGCACGTGTTAGTCACTGCTCATGAGCGCAGCACATTGGGAGATAGTTATTTATTTTACATTTTAAATTACACACATTTTTGACTGTAAATGTATTCTAAAACACTCAAAGGTTCTGCATTCAATTCACATATTCGTCAAAAGTGTTTGAAGTATATTTAAGGTATCAAAAACGACGTTTTATATGCTTTTTTATTATTTTTTAATCGGCCGATTAAATCGTAATCGTAATTTTTTTCTGAAAATAATCGGCATCGGCACTCAAAAATCAATATCGGTCGGGCCCTAATTAATAGTGTCAATAAAACCCCAATATCCCCTACTAATATGAATATTAATTGTGTCAATAAAACCTAATATCCAATATGAATATTAAAAGAGTCAATAAAACCCCAATCGATATACTAATAATATTGACGCAATCATTTTACCCAATCAACCGATATGTATGTAACAATATGTCATTAGACACTATTAAACTGGTATATATATATTTATTTTTTTTGACTCACCAATGCCGCCTAGATAGGGGCTAATGGCAGACCACGCACCGATGCTGCCAAGACGCATCTTCTGGCCTATAGCGAGCTCCATGTAGAATAGAGGCACACCCTCCAGGACCAGCATGATCAGATATGGGATCAAAAAGCCACCTGAAACGCGTAAATAGTGGATACAAGTTATACAGACCTTCGACAAAAATATTTGTTCACTTACAAACCCTTACCAAAATATGGGAGACAAACGCAAAAGCAAACGCACACATAGCGAAGGCTATGAGAGCCGAAGGCTCTGGACGGGAAACCAGCCAATCTGGTAACACTGGTTAGACACTGGTTTAAAGTTTTTAATATTTCCATGTAGAGAACATGTCGAAAGAATACCTTCGTGGGTTATACCACCTCAAGGAAAACGTTTTATTCAGATAGACCCCGTTGTTTTAAACGCCCCTTACGCAACAATAGCCATGTTAACGACAATGTATTTATGATTCATATGGTTAATTCGTCAAGGAAAGTATAAATTTGACATTACAGAAATTACAAAAAATAGGCCTCAATACAATATTAATAACAAATCAGGAATGATATCTAGTTAGATTTAACAATTGACTTAACAATTAACTTCCCATCGTATGTAGCCTATCTATTGTGACCATGTCCTTGTAAAGGCGTAAATGTTTTCAACAAATAAAGGCATTATTCTGAGCGACCACCCGTTGTAGGGCTTCTTACCTCCGCCGTGCATTTGACACAGATATGGAAAACGCCAAACATTTCCCAGTCCGACAGCGTAGGAGACGCAAGCAAGTACAAATTGCATGGGATTCTCCCAATTCGGTCTCGCATCCTTTTCCATCACTGTGCAGTCTCTAACTCGTATACAGCCAGCTTGCGTGTCTCGCTGGATTACTTTGAAAGCAATTTTGTACTTGAACCACCAGGCAGGGGCAGGGTCTAAAGTTAACTCCCTCACCTCCCAACCCACTCTTTCCTCAGATAACTGAGGTGAATGTTTGATTTAATGGCATCTTTAGATCTTTCTGACAATACCTGCTCCTTTAAGAAAAGTTTTTAAAATCTTGATTTGTCTAAAGCTGAGCAACCAAGTCCACATTGCAATGGGCAATATGCCCATCGTGCAGGGGCGGATCTTGCCATTTTGGGGCCCTAGGCAAAATATAGACATGGGGCCCTCATTTTTGAAACACGTACACAAAACAAATAACCATCCCAATACTCTTAGAATCGCAATAAACCCATAGTGCACTGCCACTCAACTCTCCACAGTAAAATCAGTTTCAGATTTCTCCAGCCTTTGCCAAAATTACATGTTTATTACTCAAACGAGAGAGAGAGAGAGAGAGAGATTAGAATTTCCATTCTCTGCCAGAGATACAAAATGATCTTGCACTTAACAGAACTAAAATACAAAATGGATATGAGTCTATGAAAACCACCATTTACATTTAAACAGGACCAATGAAAAGATTTTGTGTGTGGACAGGAATAACAGTGGCTGTGTGTGTGAGTGAGAGACAGGCAAAGCAGTGGTTCAGTGTGAGTGAGTGAGTGAGTGAGTGAGTGAGTGAGTGAGTGAGTGAGTGAGTGAGTGAGTGAGTGAGTGAGTGAGTGAGTGAGTGAGTGACAGGAGAGAGAGAGAGACAGAGAGAGAGAGAGAGAGAGACAGAGAGAGAGAGAGACAGAGAGAGACAGAGACAGAGACAGAGACAGAGAGAGAGAGAGAGAGAGAGAGGGGGGGGGGGGGGTGTTTAGGTGTGCAAGTGGTTAAGTTCTCCATCTTCAAATGTCCATTTTCCCTGTTGCCTTCACCATTTCATGTGAGTAAAACAGTGTGTGTGTGCGTGTGTGTGTGTGTGTGTGTGTGTGTGACTGAGTGAGTGGCAAAGCTCTGTGTGTGTGTGTGTGTGTGTGTGTGTGTGTGTGTGTGTGTGTGTGTGTGTGTGTGTGTGTGTGTGTGTGTGTGAGACAGAAAGCATTTGTAAACACAAAGTCCTACTGTTGTCGTCTTCTCAAAAGTCTTCATATCAGAGAAAAGTGGTGAGCAGCAGTATAGAACCCCAACAGCAGAGCCTGTCGCAAGTTCAGCAGCGGCTGCTGTGGCAGCAGCAGGTGTAAAAAATGAAGTCAATTTCGGCAGTGTATCTGCAATTCTTTTCTTCTCAGCTTTTTGTTTTAGTTTAGCACAACCACTATCATAATTCCGCCGCTTCATTTTCACCGAGTCGCATCCCTCTGCTTTGGTTTGAAGTACGTTATTTCGCGCTGCGCGCGTTACTACGTAATCATATTCTGGACTAGTCCAATGCACAATGGAGGGGGGCATGTGTGCTGGAAAATTATTATTTAGGCATTAGTTCGGCGTTATGTTGATATTTTTGTTATTTTTTTCTACTAGAAATGTTTTGTTTTTTTACTTTACATAAGTAATGGCTGGGGGGGTCAGATTTGGGGGCCCCTAATAAAGACAGATTTGGTTGGGGCCCTACGCACTTGCCTAGGTTTGCCTAATGGAAGATCCGCTTCTGCCATCGTGCACTCTAAATCGACTTATTGCCAGTGTAGGTTTAGGTTTGCAGTACTTTTTTCTTAACAACAATTTATTTGTTGGCGTTCGGCAACTGAAATCATCACAATATTCAATTGAATATTAACCTAAATGAACAGAACCATTACACACAGTGACCCGTCAGTTGGCGTTTTTTGCTGGATTGAATATATTGTAGCGCCGACCAGGAAGAACAGGGAGTCAGGCTTTTGGTCAACTAGGGGTCCTGTGCCTCATACACCGCTCGACTACAGAAACACCCTCTTTTATTTAACTCCCCAACACTTACATAGAACACCACGCCTAACTAACACACAAGTCATTCTCGGTGATGGTGGCAACAACGACACACAGCAGAACAACACACAACAATGAACAATCCCAACCCATTAACCCCACTGATCATTAATAACACCAACAACTAGCAACGGACCCAGAACAACAACAATAACAGCAACAATAACCCCAACAACATGCGCTCCGAGAATCCCCCAGAATCCCCGGCACGAACCCGGAAGAGAGCGAACCCGTTGCGAACGCCGGTCGCTACGCAGCTCCCATCTGAGGGGTCAGTCGTCCCCGACGACCCCATCACCCGACACATAGTCCTTAAAGTGTTCAGGGGCCCGGCGCCGCCGGTTCGGCCGCTGAGCCCCCCTAGGGGGGCGACAGCCGCAGGACCAACGGCCCCATCCGGGGAGCCGGCAGGGGAACCACGAGGAGTTCCGCCTCCCTCACCAGCAACAACCGGGGCGAGGGGGCGGTACGGCGACAGTCTGTCCTGGTGCAACACTACCACACGCCCCCCCGGGCGCCCCGGCATCCGCAGCCGGTACACCACCTCGGACACCCTGTCGAGGATTTCCCCCGGTCCCTGCCAGTGGCTCCGCAGCTTAGGGCAGACCCCCCCCCCCCCTCTTTCTGACGGGACAGTACACCCACACCCTGTCCCCGGGTGTGAACGCTCGTCCCCGGCAGCGAGTGTCATAGCCCCTCTTCTGCCTCACCCCTGAGGCAGCCTGAGCCCGGCGGGTGTAGTCGTGGACCACCAGCAGGCGCTCCCTCAGCCTGCGGAAATATTCCATAGCCGCACCCCCAGCGATCTCAGGCTCGGGCGGGGACCCCGAACACCAGGTCCACCGGTGTCCGGAGCTCCCGCCCGAACATGAGGGCAGCCGGCGTGCAGTGACTGGACTCCTGCACTGCCGTCCGATAGGACCACAGGACCAAGGGGCAGGGGGGCGGTCCCAGTCCCGCTGGTGCTGGCTGGTGAGGATGGCGACCCCCATCCTCCCCGTCACTCTGGGGATTGAGCGGCGTCGTCCTGGTCTTGTGCACCTTCCGCCCCTGGTCGCTGTGGAGCTCGGCAGGGACCCCGAAACGGGCAAACATCTCCTCCACCAGCCTCTCCGCGGTGGTGGCGGTGCTCTGATCCGGCACCGCATACGCCTCGGGCCATTTGGTGAAGTAGTCCATGGCCACGAGGACGTAGCGGTTGCCGGAGTCGGTGACTGGAAACGGCCCCAGGACGTCGACCCCCACCCGCTCCATCGGTGCTCCCACCACGTACTGCTGGAGCGGGGCGTGGGAACGCTGGGCAGGCCCAGCAGTGGACATGCAACTCCACGTCCCGTCGACAGCCCGGCCAGTAGAACCGCCCCCCCCCCCCGCAGGCGATGCAGGGTCTTGGCGTTCCCGTAGTGCCCCGCTCCCACCGAGCCGTGGACCAGCTGCAGCACCTGGGGACGAAGCGCACGGGGCACCAACAGCTGCAGAATGTTTTTCTTACCCCTCGGGTCCTGCCAGCTGCGGTGGACCACCCCGTCGTGGAGCCGGAAGCATCCCCCACTGGGAGTGGTAGGCCTTCACCTCAGGCCCTCGTTGCCGACACCTCCGGCCAGCTGGGGGCGCTGCCCCGCCTCCAGCCAGTCCCTCGCCAACGCCAGGGCCTCGTCGGCCCGCTGCTGCTGCTCCAACTGACTCGCCGTCAGCAGGAGCCAACCCCTCCGCCTCACCGATGGTCCGGTCAGCCTCGGTGGTCTTGAGAGCCGCCACCATCGGAGACTCTCCAGATTATAATATTGGAGAGTCTCCTATATAATATTGATCATAATATTCTATGTAATATTATAATCAAAATACAGAGAAAAGTTTGAATACATTTCTCTTGAATATTTGCCATGAAATTTTGAGAAATGTTTTCATGGGAAGTAATAGTCCGCTCTTGGACTTCTGAATTACACAGATGGTAATCTTACAATTCTAAGAAAATGATTAATGCAAAATAAAAAATATAGGATTGCTTCTATGTCATCCTATTCCTTAGTGTGATATTATTTAAAGGCCGTGTTGCAGGGTTTCTTTTCCAACGAATTTGTGCAATTTGCTTGTTGGTCTTTAAGATTGAAACTGTTATTTATTGTATTTAATGTTGTTAGGTTATCACAAAACGGTATGTAATACGAAAAAGAAGGTAGGCCTACTATTTTAGCAGTTTGCTATTGATTCTCATTTCCCCCAGAATGCATTGTATGACGTCACGTTGAGGAGACACGGACCAAAGCCGCATTGAGACCCTTGAGAGTAGAGACTAGTAAAAGAGTGTTCAGCTGATTATACAGATACATAGATAAATACATAGATATTATATATAGTTAGTATACGCTACACGTGAACCTCCTAAGATGGCGCAATTTGATTGGTTCGCTATCTCGGGATATTGGGCAATATGGTCTCATGCCAAATTATGTCAAAATTTGTTTACTGTCTGAACAACCCAAAATACCTGAGGTGCTTGCGTAAAGTCGACAAGCTAATACCAATATGTTGAGGATTGTATCATATGAGGTTTTGCCGTCATCCTGTTCTCACCCTCCTCCCTGCCAGCCCTGTGCCTCTGACCCCCTAAGCAATTGATCAACGGCACCACTGAGGGGTTGGTATTAGCATCAAATGTTCCTTCGCTTGTCTCACAGTCCAACAACAGATCCCCCAGAGACCAACAGGCCTGCCACCCCCCAACTGTTAGTGGAGGGCACCTCTTCCCTGACTTCACGCCCCTCCCTGCCCTGCCAGTGCCCCGCCACTGTCCCTCACTTTTAGTTTGTGTCTTTTTAGTTCACCTGTTCTTCTCCTCGTCTCATCCTCCGTCTCTGTTTTTGGGTACCTTACATGCCTTTATCACTAGTAAGCTTGATTACTGCAATGGTCTCCTTACAGGTCTCCCAAAACAAACTCTGAGGACGCTTCAGCTTGTTCAGAATGCTGCTGCTAGAGTTCTAACAAAGACCAAAAAATTTGAACATATTACACCAGTTCTGAAATCGTTACTTGGCTTCCTGTAGGTCAGATAATTGATTTTAAAATCATGTTGTTAACCTATATCCCTACATGGTTTAGGCCCAAAATATTTAACTGATATGCTTCCACTACATAAGCCTTATAGAACACTAAAATCCTCTGAGACCAATCTGTTAATTATCCCCAGAGTAAACACGAAACAAGGGAAAGCAGGATTTAGTTACTATGCAACAAATAGCTGGAATAAACTCCCTGAGGATTTAAGACTTGCCCCAACTCTGAGCACCTTTAAAACAAGACTGAAGACGTTTATGTTTGCTTTAGCTTGCTGCTAAATCTTAAAGACATTGCACTTTCTAAAAAGCTTTTTTAACTTTGCCTTTATTTTCTATTTTAATACTAAAATGCCTTTTTAAATTTCTATTTTACCCATTTCTTTGCATGTTTTTTTTAACTTATCTATTATTTTATTTTATTGTATGACAATGTTATGTGAAGCGCTTTGAGTCTGCCTTGTGCATGAAAAGTGCTACATAAATATAGTTGCCTTGCCTTGCCTTGCCTACCTTGCGTGAGCCCAAGAATAAAGCATTGAGCCAAGTATTGACTTTGCAGCCTTTCTTGAAGCTCCGGGACTTGGAATCTTGCACCTGAATTTGAACCAACTTCTACAATTGACGAGCAAGCCAGGAGGGTAGAAGAGCACCACATCAAATCTAAACTTCTGCAAATACTTTACCTAAAGACACAAATATTTTGAAATGTCTCAAACACACACCAAAATAAAATTGGATTATACCAGGCAGGAGATCTTTGCTCTCTTTCTCTTTCCCTCTAACAGTATAGATTTGCAAAGCTGTTTCGACTAGCGATAGTTCTAACACATTGGGTTGGGAATTTCAAAGTTAAAAATGTTTGCCTACCAGGTAAACATATCATCGTGGGATAAATTGGCAATGGCTGGAGCAGAATAGTTCTCTGCTTACTAAAAGCAACCAACCTGTCCATCATGAATCCTGAAGTAATAAGCGTAGCAAAAGCATTCATAGGTGGAATCGACATGTACTTTCCTCGCCACACCTTACAAAGAAAATAACTGACAGTCGTAGCTAATAATAATCAATAATCATGGGAGATTTATATTTTTTGTATTTAGGGTAGTTATCTGGCGCCTTTGTCCAAAGCGACTTGCAATCCTTCATACACACATTCAGACACTGAAAGCATTGTCAAACACACAGGCTCGTCAGGAACAGTTAGGGTCAGTGGTGACTGAATGGGCGGGAAACCGGCCCATCTGGCAACACTGGTTAGGAGTTTTGGGGAAAACTGATTTGATCAGGATAATCAGCATATTCTTGAGTGCCTAACGCTATAGATTTGCACAGCTTTTTTGATCAGCGATAGTTTTAACACATTGGGTCGGGGAGTTTAAAGTTTTGAATGTTTGCATACCAGGTAGAGAACAGGTCGAAAGAATACCTTCGTGGGTTATGGCCGCTGCTACCATCAACCGTCCCTTGGAACCACTTCCTCGCCACACCTTACAAAGAACATAAAGGACAGTCATAGCCAACCAATAATCATGGGAGATTTATGACAACCATTCATAAACACATTCAGACGGATGGGGTTCCAATTACCCATGGCGACAGCCAGCTTGTTGGGAACATGATGATGTACAAGTTCACACCTCACAAGAGCTAGCTCAAAGTTCAGTTTACACGGTTTAAAATGACCTAGTTCATGTTCATAGTTCACAATTTAGAATTTTGTAAAACCAAGCTAACTGCATCTGTGCGGTCAGTTCGGCTGGGTCAGAGGAACTTTGCGGCTGTTGGCTCAAGGCTTACCCTTCTTGTGATGATCGCCATTGAGTTGCAATATTTCCCCAGACTGGTCGGATGCTTCTATTTGATATTCATTTTTTAATTCATTGCCGATGTGGATGACTTTCTGACTTGTTTCCTCAGACCCGGAAAGGCACTATTTGCATAGAAAATGGAATTTTTTACCGTTCTAATCTTTACTCTCGTTCACAATCTGTTCATAAAACCCTTTCAATTATACATGTGCACTATTGGCTGGAGCGGTAGCTAAGTTGTGCTTATTCTTTTCAGAAACCATGCCGGTGACAGTAAATCCTCGGGTGCCAGTAGACAGAGCTTGGGCATCGTTCACTATCGCCTGAGTGAACGACTCTCACGTTCAGTAGCTCCAAACGTTCAGTGTACCGTTTGCCAAATATATGAGCGCGTTCAGTGAACGCCTCTTGCACAACACTGGTGATGCCAGATCGGATTGGCAATTTCCAGCCAAACTACCGTCTAAAAGCCGCCCAATCAACCAAAAACCAGACCCAAAACGTACATTACCAGAAAACTCATTAACCATATACTTTTGCAATGGCAAGTACACAAATACACTCCCAAACGCAACCTAGTTATTAACTATGACATTATGTGGTATACAAGGAACATCTCTCATCTATCTCTAACACACACCTCACAACTTCTGTGTAAAGAACAGCATCAGAAAGTGTGTCCAAGATTGAGACCTATGATCTTGAGTCCAATACAAAAGTTGGTCAAGATAAAATGATAAGATGATAAGATGATAAGATGATAAGATGTCATCCACACATTTTCAATTAAGGCGTGGCATCGAATTGGGCAAGGCCTGTGACTAAAATGACCACTGTTTGATGTTTGATTCCCGCTCAGATCAAACATTCCAAGAGGGAATGTTTGATTTGAGAGGGACCAACTTGGTGGCTGAGACTAAGTAAGATGAAGTCAATTGACAAAACAACATGGCCGCCGGAGGCTCAAAATCAACCAAATTTAACTTAATGCCAAAAGGCGGGGTTAACTTAACCCAGTCGTCATGAATTTTGGCATAGTCAGCACCTACAGTCATGACATCCTGTAGACATTTTTCGCTCCTCATGTTGAGCAAATGTTTCTTGGAAACCCAGAATCTGTAACAAAATGGCGGCTGGATGTCCAAATTAGTCCAATCAATGTTAGGTGACTGAAGGCGGGGTTAACTTGAGTCAATCATCACCAAACTTGGTGTACTTAAAGAAGCATAGGGGAAGGTTTAACAGGCTACAGTCCATCAATATATGACTATAGGGGGCACTTAAGTGATAAATTAAAACCTTTAAAGACTCATAACTACTCAGCCTTTTGACATACGGTTATGGAAGTTTGTTTGCACATCACCTGATCCAAGCTGGGACTATTCCAGCATTGTCAACTGTATGCAAACAAAAAAGGTATTTATGGGCTTCGTCAGGGTCTTTATGGTCTGCATCACAGTCTTAATGGTCTATCAGGGTCTTAATGGCTGACAGTTTTTTTGCAAAAGCCCTTGCGCCAACAGCCGCAAAGTTCCTCCACCCAAGTCAAAATGACCACACAGATGCAGGTAGCTTGGTTTTTCACTTTCTGCATAATATGACACATTGTTTAGCATTCTCGCTTTTTTCTTGGCTTTTAAAAGCAATCTGTATTCTTTAGAAGTCTACAGTAATTGATATTGACTATAGTTGCTTACACACATACATGTTATTCCTGCTATTCTCCCTTGGGGGCGTATATCTGAACGACATATCCTGACATTGGTATCCTGAGAACGTCCTAAAAAAATATTTACCTTGAGGTAGTATTTTCCTCATCCTCCTCATCGTCATCCGCTTATCCGGGGTCGGGTCGCGGGGGGAGCAGCTCAAGCAGGGGGCCCCAGACTTCCCTTTCCCGGGCCACATTGACCAGCTCTGACGGGGGGATCCCGAGGCGTTCCCAGGCCAGTGTTGAGATATAATCTCTCCACCTAGTCATACAGGTGGAGTATGACTAGGTGGAGTATATAGGTAGTATTTTAGCCGGCGGAAATGTTCATTCCCTTATATGTGAATGAGGAGTAGAAATTCAGCATTTCACACCACTTTAGTGGTCGTGTTAATGACGCTTCGTTCTGCATTTGCATGTCATTGAGTTGCACCGTATCCAATAAAAAAAATATTGAAATGTTGGCACTGCTTTTGAGAGTAATTTGTGGTGAATGCTAAATGATAGGTCTTATCGTAACCCTAAAAGTACACATCATACAATAAAACACAATACAAGATTTCACAGCTGCACACGTACATAGAAAATATTTTCTTACTATTATTTTTGAGAACAGTTAGCTTAACATTATAGGGTCCCGGCCTTCCAGTCCCTGTTCTCTCAGTTAAAAACAGAAATAAACTACATTTGTAGTTGATGCTCTCTTTTACTACATACTACAGTTATGTAGTAAAACACTATATAACTGATGACATTTACCTTGTGTTTCTTGTAGGTTGTGACTTTGTGTCCCACTTCACCCAGTGTCCTGGACCACATCTTGGGATGCATCGAGCCGTGAGATTACTTTAATGAAGGCAACCAGCATGACAGGACTCTGAGGTCACAGAGCTGCACTGTTATAGTTGAAATACTGAATATTTTTTGAAATTTTCTGTCTTTTCGTTATTTTAATTATTACAATTATGAATATGATATCCATTTTTTCCTTGGACTCAACTTTAAATCCTTTTTTAACAAGTCGGATATCATTTTTTCAGATTACCGAATTGTCTTGAACGTCGCATAGGCATCTGTACCGGATGGGCCAGGGATGGGAGCTCTGGGTGAGCAACACAGCTGTACAAGTGGTCCTGTTGTTTACATTTGTATCCCACAGACACACACTGTGTTTGTTGGTGTTTCATCATGGTTCAATCAGGGTTCGCTCAAAGGCCACGGAAAGAAAATGCCATGTCATTTTGTACAAGTTGGGGATTCTTATTCTTATTTAACTTCAACATTCTCTCCAAACAGCTGAGGTTACAAAGTTACGTGCAAAAAATAAAACAGCGTTGCAGACTGTGTGTCAGTGACCTAGGAAACAAACTGTTGGGTCTTGCCATTGTTTCTCCTTAAAGAACCAGATATAATGGACTCAAAAGGTACCAGTTAGCCTACTTTATATCAGCAGTTGTCAAAATGGGGGTAGCCTACGGGAAATGTATCTGTGATTTACCTCCACACAGTCCAGTGGCTGACTGAAGTCTCAGTCCCAAAAAAATAAAAGTAAGCTATGCAGCCCTGTGTAAAAACACTCCCCTTCGTCTATCCATGGCGGGAAAAACACCAACTGAAAAATATACACTGCTTGCTCTTGGTCGTTGATAAATGTTGCATGACAAGAGACGTACGACAAGGGACAAGTAACGTTAAATTAGTTGAGATTAAAAAGATTTATTATTATTTTTGTCACACATTATTCAAAACAAAAACATTTTTGTGAGCTGTCCGTGATACTGGGGGGTCACAGGGTGTAGGCTACTCAGAACCGGCGCCAGAGCAAGAAATTAATTGTTAAACTGAATAAAAAATGTGTACAAAATAGAGACTATGTGATTGACATACATGTAAACCTATTCAGAATGCATCAAACGGGAACGTTCGAGTGTAATGACGGCGTTATACGTTAGCCCAGTAGGCAAGATAGTAGCCTAGCCGCTAAAACGTCTGCTTGACCAACGATGGACGGGTCATTTGGCCACAGTGCAGGTGATAAGCAAAGCACATGAAAACCTTTCCCAGCTGCTGGAAGAACTAGAAACACACTTGTTCCAGGCCGATGTGAGAGTGGAAGCGGTGGGACTGCTGCGCCCAATTTCAAAACCCAGTTTCAGATTTATTGTGCTTCTGATGAGCAAGATTCTGACCCTGTTTGAACCACCAAATTGCTCCAGTCAAAAGATATGGATCTCTACACAGCTGTCCAACTGGTGAGCGCTGCCACAAAGTGTATTGAGGGCCTCCGCACCGAAGCGGAGTTCAGTGCGTTATTGGATCAGTGTGCACTGTGCAGAGCCAGAGGATACTTGCCACCCGTCCCGTAAAATACGGAATCGTCCCTTATTTGGCAATTAAATGTTGCGTCCCGTATTGAACCAATACGGGACGCGATTTGTTCCGTATTTCCATAAATGTCCAATACACATGTCTGTCACACACACAAATACTAAATCGAACAATAATGATCAAAACAAAACACAGGGAATACTACGGTCAGCAAAATTATCGCGGCAGGATCTACGCAAGACCCGCTCCGGTCATCTGTGTGTCTGCGCATGCGTGTGGTGGTCACGGTTGCCTAGCGACAGACACCACACACCGGCGCTGCTCACAAAACCCGCGCCTTTTAAAAATGTCCACTACACGGAGTAAACGCTTGCAGAAGTACGGACGTGAGTGGGAAGACGCACATCCTTGGCTGGACAGCGTCAGTGGAGATGTTTACAAGAGAAGTTGTAAAATATGTCGGCGAGTGTTTTCAGTGGCGCACGGTGGTCTGTCTGACATCAGACAGCATGCAACAGGAGAGCAACACTGCAGACACGAAAGATCACCGAAGACCCAAGCGTCAGTAGTCCTTTTTCCATCAAAAAGATAATGCGCTTTAAAATGATGCGCATCAAAAGTTAGTGCGACATATGTGATGGAAAAAGGGTTATATCGCTCTAACGCCGATTTTGTCGCACTAAGTTAATTCGCTCTGCAGAGGTGGTTTTGGGAAAGTTCTAGCGACATAAAAGTAATGGAAAACGGCTGAAGCGATATAGAATGTCGCGCATGCGCATTGACAACGAGAGTTCGAACGTTGTTGAGCGCTTCAACACGGGGCATTGTGACACAATTTTAATTCGCTATAATCATTCTGTCGATGGAAAACCGTCTAGGCGCTTCTTATGTCGCTACACATTAATTCGCTTTAAGAGTTAATTCGCTTGAAAATCTGATGGAAAAAGGACTAGTGTCAGTTCTTCATACCCCAATCATCTCCTGAGGTTGATACGGTAACGGTATGGGACATTATGTTGTGATTGATTTCCTATCTGGTTGTGCTTTAGCCTATTTTAGTAAACTGTTGTGGTTTGATTGATTGTTTAGGATGTTGAGTTTTAAAAGTCGAGAACGACCATTTATTTAATATACAGTAGTATTAGCCAATATAAATATTATATATGGCCATTTAAAGAACAAATCATACTAATGGATTAACAGTTAATAAATAAATAAATACATTTGTTAAAAGAAAACGTTTATTCTTTAATATACATACATTTCCTAGATTAAAAATGTTTGTAGAGCTTTCTGTGTATTCTGTGTCAAAATGTTTATATTTTTGAGGAATGCAGTGTTCAGTGATCATTACATCAATTATATTATTAGTGTGGTCTAACTGTTTCGATGACCTGACTTCTTTTCGAGACACAAGACAGGCAGCAGACAAATGTTCAATTCAATCAACAATATGTCATCCCACTCCTCCTCTCTAGATTACCGCAGCTGAGGTGACACAGGTGTACCACACAGTCAGACACAACCTCAGCTACAACAGTGTTGACTGTGCGCATAAACTGAATCAAAAGATTCTCCTGGATTCAAAAATTGTAAAAAAAAGAAAATGTATAGGGAGAACAAAGGCAGAGGCAGGTTAAAGATGTCCTTGCTCCAAAGGCAGTGGCTGATGTTCTCAAGGCCCTAACATCAGATAAACCCCTCCCATTTTCCATTCGGACAGATGCATCAAATAAAGGCAACAGGAAGATGTTCCCCCTTGCTGTTCAATACTTCAGTCCAGAATGCGGGGTCACCAACAAAATGCTGGATTTAATTGAAAATGCAGATGAGTCCGCTGCTGGGATTGTAGCTCTCATAGAGCAGTCGCTTGACAAATTTGGCTTATCGTTTGATCATGTGACAGCATTTAGTGCACTGCAGACAACACAAATGTGAATTATGGAATTCACAACTCTGTCTTCACCAACTTGAAGAAGTAACAAAAAGATCTGCTGCAAGGAAACTGCCATGCCCATATTGTGCACAACACAGTGAAGCATGCTCTTGACCAGCTCACTGTAGATGTGGAAAATGTTGTGCTGAAGGTCTATGCCTTCTTTTCCACATCTGCCAAACAAAGAGAATCACTCAAAGAGCTTTGTGGGTTTTGTGATGTTGAGTTCCAGGAAATTCTGCGACATGTCACAACCAGGTGGCTCTCCCTTAATCCAGCCATCACCCGGCTAATGCAAACCTGGATTGCACGGAAATCGTACTTCATCAGCCTGGGGGAGGAGTGTCCCAAACAACTTCAAGCATTGTTAAAGTTCAGTGAGGACTCAACTGAGGAAGATGGAGACATTGTGGAGGTTTACCTTCTTTTCTGCAATAATATCCCCTCTCTCTTTGAGGAAGTTGTCAAGAAGCTGGAGAGTGATGAAACCACCTGTGTTGAGTTATATTCCATCATGGAAAACTTCAAGCAAAAGCTCACACAGAGACGAGATTACCAGTTCTATGGCTACTTAACTAAATTGAAGCTGCAGCGTCTCCGTCCACTTGATGCTGACATGGCAAGGGCAGATTTTACTGCATTCCTCAACACAGCACTCTCATATGTTGAGAAATGGTTCAACTTTTCGGAGGACTACTGGTTGTTCTCACTGCAACCTCTCTCTCTGCACCATGGCACCATGACCTTTACTGACATTGAGAGGGTGACCACCAAGCTCAACCTCATCCATAAAGTCAACACGGATTAACTTTATGACGAATGCTCCACAGCATTAACCCATTCTGAAGAGGCTCAAAGAAGATGCTGAAGATGAATGGAAGTCCAAGGGTGTGGCTGCCAGGTGGCTGGCTCTCTTTCAAGTAGCTGACCTGCCTAACATGCTGTCTATCACCAGCCACATCCTGAGCATCCCAGCATCCACTGGATGTGTGGAAAGGATCTTCTCCAGAATGGCCAACCAATGGAGTGACTGCAGGAACAGGTGCTCCACAGAGCTCATGAGAAGTGAGCTCCTGATCACTCTCAACTTTGAGCAGTCCTGTTCAGAGTTTTACAACAGCGCTTTGAAAGACAAAGAGTTACTCAGTGCTGCAAGGAGTAACAAGAAGTACACCTGGAAAAAGAAGTAACAGTTTTGAGGGGAGGAGTAATGTTTTGCACTTTCTTTTTTTTACATAAGTATATAAGTGTTTTTGTTGTTTATTTGTTTTTTTTGTAAACATTTTCAAAGAGAGTCCCTATAATTATGCACTTAAAAAGTAACATGAAGTTGTCCGTTTATATTTTAAAAGTTCATTGCTGCACACGCCACACAAAGAGATTTCATTCAAGATTTAATTGACTGCACTTTATAAGAGAATGTTATGTGGTAATAAAGCATTCCAAGCTTTAAGTAGGACTAATTCCTTTCTTGATCAACCCTTTACTAAAAACACCAGCACAAAATAAAACATACCACTGCTGCGGGCGCCCCGCCCCACAGGAGTCGGGCCCGTGGTGGGCGTCCCTTATTTTAATTTCTGAAAGTTGGCAACCCTAACCCACAAAGCAAGAGGAGACTCGAATTGACCAGGACATCACAGCAAAACAACAGAGACTCAGACTATTATGGACGTATTGACGCAGTGTGTGTGGAGAGATGGCACAACGCTTTGGAGTGCGCAACAGCGCGCCGATGGAATCATTGGCTTCACATGACCCAGAGAGTGAAACTTAAATAAAAGTCACGCGCGCAGAGGATGATAATTGCACTTTGAAAACACTTTTCACCACTTTCCAAAAGACCCTGAAAGCAATGCCCAGTGTCATGGTGGGCATTGCTAAGTCTGCTTTAACTTCGGAGCCTCCACTGCCACATGCAAAAACTCCTTTTCGCATGTGTAGGCTATGCTCAGGGGTTGACACTAAGGGTTCAAAAGCACTTGCCCATCGGGCAAGTACAGGTCAGGTTCAACTTGCCCGAATGTAATGTTCACTTGCCCAAATTATAATCAGAATCGTGAACGGGCCTCTTTTTGCCAGGCACCCGGCCTGTGTTTTGGGGGGGCTCAGAAAAATCATCCTAGCTCAGACTGAAGCTGAATGTTAGCTTCCACACATGTTGTGTTTAAAAAATAACAAACTTCTCTTTGTTTACTTATTTATCGAGCGGTCACATCGTGACATGAAGTGATTTCAGTCCACCGTTGAAACCTATTAAAGCTGTCGCCAAGTTATATGTAGACTAGGGATGGGCATAATTAATCGATGCTCGATAATTGATCGTTAAGAAATGCGTCGATCAATTTATATTGTTATCGATTAAAAGGACGTTGTGTTGCATACTGCGAGTCTTGAAGCATTTAATTGAATATAACCCTGCCGACTGGTGGAAAGTGAATGGAAGAAGGTTCCCCAGGCTGTCAAAGTTAGCGCGACAATACCTCTGCATCCCCGCAACTTCGGTCCCGTCAGAGCGGGTGTTTTCTGCTGCTGGACTGACAGTTACAAGGCTGCGTTCGCGTCTGACCCCGAGCATGTTAACATGCTTATATTCCTAAACAAAAATATGTAGGCTGGAGTTACTGTATGCTATGGACGACAGTCACCACCGTATGTGAGTCGCTCTTTTCTTTCTTAATGTGTTGACTCTCGCTCCGCTTGGTGCCTCTTGGAGTCGTTACATTTTGCCAAAACTGTGATATTTTAGCAACAAGTCCAGCCTTATATATGTTCAATAAGGTATTGCTTTTAGATAGACTAGTTCATGCAATTGTTTGTAAATGGGTGGCTCATCTTTTTGTTGCGAGCCTTTTCCGCGCGCCGGCTGCAGGCATTATATGTCGGCCTTTCCCCCCCCTTTTTTTTCATAACAGTTATACAGTTTAATGCCCACTTTTAGCCTACTGCCTTTGTTTGATTATTGTTGTCCGATAAGTTCGCTACTTATTGTAATTGGAATAGGCTACAGATTTAGTCTTGTTGAATCGTTTCCAAACCTTTAAGAGCGCCTGTAGGCGCATTGTTCGGACTTTACGAGCGCCGCATTGGCCTATAACCTATAATGCCTGTATTTATTATTTTAAAACTGTTAAACAGTTGTAGGTCTTCAAGTTAACTGTATTGTATTAATTTTGGCCCATACATTATTGTTGGAATAAAGATTTCATTGATAAAAACATTAGAAAAAAAACATAGAAAAAAGTTAATGATTAATCGATAATTGATCGATAACTCTAGCGATGCTCGATCAAGAAAATTTCTTCAAATGCCCATCCCTAATGTAGACCTGCATGATTTGATGCAAATGTACATAACTAAATGTCAGAGGTACTAGAAAAGATATGTCTTTTTTTAACTTTCAAGTTTCTTGTAGCTCTAACAGTTGAATAATCACAATCGCGTTTCTAGTAGGGTTGTCAGTCACGATACTGGATTTCTAACTTCAACACTATTCCTGGAAAAAGATCGATATTTTATACCATTTTCGATATCGGGGAAAAAAGTTTTTTTCAGGAAAGAACATACCCAAAGTAAATAGATTATATCTCCACAACTGCAAGGGCGATAATGTCATCTTTGGGCCAAAAGAAAGATTGTTGTGCAAGTGAAATATTCAATGGGGATAATACTTGGTTAAAGTGAATAAAGCCATGGAACACAGCATAAGTGGAAGATAACATTTCCACCTGAAATAATTATCAGTATCAGTTGGTCGTTATCAGTTGGGAGCGCTGTCTTACTATGAGACACAAATAAAGGTAGATATCTTACAATTTTGACACTTGACACCTCTATTTAAAGTTCAGGGCAATCGAATGCACCAAGCCAAACACTCGCAAATAAATATATGGCTAGATTGCGCTGAAGAATATGTTTTCTGATTGAAGGCAATTGACCTATTTCCTAAGAAACCTTCTCTTATTCATTGATTGAAAACACCATGTTAAGTTGCAAAATTTGGCCCAGATACTGGATAATCTGTTTATGGTGGTTTTATTCGATCAGAATCAACTTTGTGGACAAAAATCACAAAGGTAATACTTCATTTTTGGTTGTTAAAAGAAAAGGGGACGTTTCTTCTAAAGTTGTTATTTGCGAGTTTTAGTCACAGAATGATATGGTTTGGACTGTTGGAATAAGTGGAGGCTCAGCTTTCATGTAATATATACAGTAGTTTGTGAGGGTCCAATTTCAAAAGATCGCTATTGCTGTGTGCATGTGCACAGTTATGAAACCCAAAACCGTGTTCTTGACTTTCCTTGATAATTTGCCTCAATCCAAAGTACTTCAAAACTGCACTCCTCCATTTAACTTCTACCTAAACCGTTCGCGGAGGTGCTGCACTTGAGATGCTAGCTGTGTTGGCTAACCTTTAGCGAATCACTGCCAGAGACCGCACTGCGAGTGAGTGACAGAAGGCGGGGCTATATTCGCACTGAAGCGATGCATGTCTGTTAACTCGCTTTCCGAGAGAAGAGAAGACAGCGCGCTGATCAATTGCAAATACTTATATTTTGTGTGGTTTTGAGGAACAAAAGGTTGTTCTGCAGTTTCTAAAAACATTTGAATAAATAGCTTTTATATTAACATCAACCCCAAATCCACTTGCCCGTTCGGGCAACCAGAAAAAATCTCAACTTGCCCAAACATTTTTTTTACTTGCCCCAGGCAAGCGGGCAACTGTTAGTGTCAACCCCTGTATGCTACTTCCACGCATAGCCCACCTCATTCAGCAGTGGAAGGACCTTTTGCTGAGGAGGTTCAATTCCACAGGGAAAATGCTTCTCCAGCTTTACTAGCATCAATCGGGGAGTAAACTATTTTCATAATGATTAAATCTCACGCTGTTCAGTCTTGCAGACAGAGGCGGATGGTGTATAGGGGCAATTTGGGCGACGCACTACCAACTGGGAAAAGGATATATATATTTTTTTATTCTATCACGGCAAAAGTCGTTTTCAGTGTTCTAGACTTATTATCTGTCATTGTCCAATCAGAATCGTCAGATTCAAGTCGCGTTTCAAATGGTCCCGCCTCTTTCTGGGCGAATTCATCGACGTGGAAAATCGCCCAAGCCTAATAGTATATTAAACAAATCCCAGCACCACACCAAAAGGAGGCAGCAAATCAGAGCTAAACATATCTATCTGCTCATTTCCACATGGTAAGAGAGCAACACAAAACAGGTTTATAATATTTGGATGTTTTATTTTCTTTAAATCAAGCAGGTTACATTTCATTCGTTTTTACACAATCTGATATTTGGAGGCATTTGCAAATATGCTCATAAATTACATGATTTGTAATCCCAAAGAATGAGGTGGTTAATGATCAATATTGGGATCAACTGTGATCACCCTACTAATGTAGGCATTACATATGCAGGCAGAAAAAGAAAAGTTCCCATTAAGGTCTCATGTGAAACACCACAGGTCTGAAATACTCAGGAACACATGAAAATGGCACAAAAATGAATTTCACTCTCCAACCTTTTGCTAAAGAGACGTTGACAGGCCCACAGAGAGCCTGGAGCTCACGGGACAACATTCACACACATTCTGCTTCATGAAGAGGTCAGATTATCGTCAGACCATAGACATTACATGTAAGGACACTGAACATTTGGCCGGATTACACTTAGAAATGCAATCCAAAACAAAATGGGTAAAGATAAGGCATGTTTATTGATGCGGCAAACAAAGGTTCAAATATCCTCCAAAGCACTTCAAGCCCTCAAAGAATGAAACTCAAAACGCAGATGAGGAAGAAACTTCTAAATTAAAGAGGAGCGACCCAGGGACAAGTCTGGTTTGGGTTAAAGATTATGGATGGTTACACTTTGTGTAACGTGTTTGGACAAGCAAGTTTAGGTTTTAGGCATGCGACTTCAGGCAAGCGACTTCAGGTATTAGCCAAGCGAGTACAGGCAAGCGAGTCAAGCTAAGCGAGTTTAGGTTTTATGCAAGCGAGTTTAGGTTTTATGCAAGCGAGTTTAGCCAAGCGAGTACAGGCAAGCGAGTCAAGCTAAGCGAGTTTAGGTTTTATGCAAGCGAGTTCAGGTATTAGGCAAGCGAGTTTAGGCAAGTGAGTTTAGGCAAGTGAGTTTAGGCAAGCGAGTTTAGGCAAGCGAGTTTAGGCAAGCGAGTTTAGGCAAGCGAGTTTAGGCAAGCGAGTTTAGGCAAGCGAGTTCAGGTATTAGGCAAGCGAGTTTAGGCAAGCAAGTTCAAGTATTAGGCAAGCGAGTTTAGCCAAGCAAGTTCAGGTTTTATGCAAGCGAGTTTAGGTTTTATGCAAGCGAGTTTAGACAAGCGAGTTTAGACAAGCGAGTTTAGGCAAGCAAGTTTAGGCAAGCGAGTCAAGTTACTTTAGGCCTCACTTTATTTGCGGTTAAATTGCGGCATTAGGTTTAGAAAGAAGGTTAAGATCCAGGCTCAGGTTTGCTTCCAGCCTCGTCCCTCTAGTCGCTCCCTATAAAGAGGGTTCCCAGCTACCGTGTTAAAATACAACAGCTGGGATTACAGATGTGGAGTACAGAAATAAATGACAAAGATTGATTCAAACATTCTTCCCCCAAAATGTGGTGCAACATAAAATGGAGAAAATAATTACTTTCTCTCCATTGAAACCCAGTCATATCTTACGATCTAACGAGGTCCCGCCGCAAGGGGCGGACTTACGAGCTCTATAGAGTGTGCACTGTGTGTTGATGTTGGGTGTGGATTAATGTGCTGATGTAGCCATCCAGGGATCCTCAGGGTTTATGGGAGTAGGACACACTGGTGTAGTTCAGTACTGTGAAGTAAATTGATGCAAAAAGTAGAATCAGTGTCAAGGGCAATCAAATGTCTATAAATGCAGGAACAGCCCCATCTGGTCTCAATCAGCATTTGATTTCATAGACTTAAATTAGCGAAAAAACAAGCATTTATTTACCGCAACAGTCCTAGTGCTGGAGAACCAGGTTTCAAAAAAATTCAATACGAGCCTCCAGGTGCATTGGAGTTACTGCATTTAATTAACTTTAATTTAATTAAGAGCACACTAGTCAGTGGAGATGTTCACAGAAAAGACTTGTCTTCAGACCTTTATAAAGATGAGGGATTATATAATTGCCGTTTGACGCGTCTGTTCAAGGAGGAAGTAAATATTTACCAGCGTTGGGTCTCTGCACCATGACACCCAGCTGCCGCACATCTGGTCTCCCTTTAAGTCGCCTGAAGGAGAGGTCAACGTAATTGAACCTAAGGGGAATGGGTCACAAGAAAAGGTAAGGATAAATCAAAGCTAAACATAGAAAGGATGAAAACAAGCATTGACCAACATGGGGTTTGGCGATATTTTGATGTAAAAACATTTAGGTGTACGATCTAACCATCAAAAACAGGCTCTTCTTATCATGTTTCCAATGTACCCCGAGTTGCTACGCCCTCCAGGTGGCAGACTTCATTTTGTCAGTAGAAGGAGCAAAATAGCCATCCAGCTTGATTACAGCAATAGTAGAGGAACGAGTCAAAATAATGCGTTTGAGCACCTTCAGCCATTGGCTCTTGTTCAAGGACATCCCGCTGATTGGCTGAAGTCAGATCTTATTCTCTAGAAAGTTTGTTACAGAAGAAGCCCCTAGTATCAAAGCAACATACCCGCCAAACAAAACTAACCTTGTTGAATAAATGAAAATGTCTTCAAGATGGTCAATCCAGCATCTTACCGGTTCCACATGGAGTCTCTAGTCGGCTGCGCTGCGGGCCTTAGGTCCGTCCTCTGCTCCGGGACGAGGTCTTGAGTATAAAGAACCAGTCAGTCAGTCATCAAGCTGCTTGGTCTCTTCAAAGAGGTGGAGGTTTGACCGCCTGCACCATGAGGACGCTGCGGATACGGTATGGGACCATTTATCAGCGGATCTGAACTGCAGAACTTTAATCACATCAGCTGTAAATTGATGTACCTTCTCCGGAAAGATGAGTGGGGGGGGGGGGTCGTCAGCCCCTGAGCAGTGATCTTCATCCCCAGTGACTCCTTCAATCCTGCTGGAGCAAACACTCAGTTACCATTTGGAGATGACCCAGCTACCCTAGTGTACTCACTACTAAGTGATACAACCCGGTTCAGTGTTTCCCCAAGACAATGTCTTCGGGGGTCTTCGGTGAGGGTTTCAGTTCGCAATAATACATACAACCGCCTTTTCAATTACATTCAAAATGCTTTATGGCACGACTATTGTTTTGAACAGTATACAGTATTACCGACAAATTATTTATCTATATTTTTTGTACTTGAGGAAAGTATGTTTTCTTTCCCTACGAGATTTGCACTTTGTTATTGCATAATTATTTTTTATACATAATTTTTCTACATTGGTAGTCAAGGCGGGGCCCTACTGTTGTTAAGACAGCCTTAACCATACAGTGCTGGGGGAAACACTGCAGTTACTTGAGTTAAACATTAGAGTTTAGTCCCCAAATGGCGATACCACCATTTCATGGCTGCGCTCTTTGATTTTCTCATGGATCAGATTGACCTGGAGGAAGAGCTTACCTTCCATGGATGAGGAGCAGGTTGGTCTAATCACGAGCCACCGTCGGACCTCCACCGCCGGATCCCCCAGCCGTCCTCCACCGCCGGGACCGTCTCCTCCAGGACCTCCACCGGGCCAACCGCCTGGACCTCCGCAACGTCGCCTCATTTCTTCTGAAATGTGACACACGTTCCATTTGCACCCCGGACATTCCTCCCCGTTCATGATGCACTGGAGAAGAGTAGCTTAACTGGATGAGGAGCCGCCGCCGCCGGGCCCTCCAGGACGCCGCCGCCGCCGGGCCCTCCAGGCTGACCGCCGCCGCCGCCGGGCCCTCCAGGCTGACCGCCGCCGCCGCCGGGCCCTCCAGGCTGACCGCCGCCGGGCCCTCCAGGCTGACCGCCGCCGGGCCCTCCAGGCTGACCGCCGCCGGGCCCTCCAGGCTGACCGCCACCAGGTGGACGCCACCGCCGGGACCTCCAGGTTGGTCCCAACTACCGCCTCCAGGCCCTCCAGGTTGGTCTCCACCACCGCCTCCAGGCCCTCCAGGTTGGTCTCCACCACCGCCTCCAGGCCCACCGACTCCAGGACCTCCAGGTTGGCCTCCACATCCAGGCCCGCCGTTGCCTCCAGGACCTCGGCAGTCTCCAGGCCTTCCAGGTTGGCCGCCTCCAGGCCCTTCTGAAATGTGAGACACAAGTTCCAGTTGCACACTGGAACATTTCTCCCCTTTCATCATGGATGCACTGAAGATGAGTTTAACTTTACTGGATGAGGAGCCGCCACCTGGCCCTCCATGCCGCCCCTTCCAGGTTGGACGCCTCCAGGACCTCCAGGCCACCGCCGCCTCCAGGCTGGCCTCTGCCTCCAGGACCTCCGCCTCAGTCCTTCTGAAAGGCGAATGACACGTTCCATTTGCACACTACACATTTCTCCCCGTACATGATGCAGATAATCAACTCCTCCTCTGCTTTAGCTCCCACAGATCTCACTGATGCCCTACTGTGCAGTCTTGAGTGAGGTATTATTTAACCCAACAGCCAGCCACACACACACACCTAGCCTACATCCTGGAGCTGATCCTAGTGGCTGAGAATGCATCTGACATTTTTCAGAACACCTCAGAGTTGCTGTGGCTGCATGTCAAAGTTTTAATTCTAAACAATTCACCAAGCCTAGAAAGAATGTGCAGCTGTGCAGTTCCGTGTCTCACCGTTCTGCATCCATTGGGCTGCACGGCTCCCGGCCTTCCCTCCACCTGCAGCGAGCGCCTCCAGACGACCGCCATGGACCTCACGGCGAGCACCTCCAGACGACCGCCACGGACCTCCAGACGAGCACCTCCAGACGACCACCACGGACCTCCAGACGAGCACCTCCAGATGACCGCCTCCATCACCTCTACTGAAACAAGACAAAATCAATTTAAACACTGGAGATTTTTTTCTCCTCGCTCACTCAGATGTCAATAGCTTATCTTCTCCCATTCTGTGCGTTCTTGAGAAGTATCATTTCCTATAAACTCCCAAACCCAGCCACACATCTAATCTTCATAAGGACACTAGTCCTAGTGGCTGAGAACGCTTGGCTAACAAGCCAATCACAACCAATGACTGAATTCCAGTTTTATTCTGAACCGTTTGACCACGCCAAGGAGTTTATAGGATGTGCAGTTCCACGGCTCACCCGTCTGTTCCTGTAGGACTGAACGGCTCCTGGCCAACATCCACCTGCAGCTCCCAGCTCCAGACCCGCTCTGTTGAAGCCTCTGGGAGTACAATCCGCTCCTGAAAAAAAACTGTTCATAAATAATTTGGTACTCTGCAATCCTTGGAAATATTATGAAGCATGAGCTTGAATAGAAAATGTTCAAATCCTGTATAATGATTAATTGTTGTACAAATGTGTATAGTTCTATTGATTACTTTTTTACTTCTATAAAACATTTAATGAATAGTGGGAAACTACACAACAAAAGTAAATGAATGCGGTTTTAACGAGGTTATATTAGTAAAGCAAGTCTTACCCAAAAAGTCAATAAATGGTGACCACATTTTATCATTAACTATTTAGTGCTTCACTAAATTCCTATAGCAAGTGGAAACGTTACTCTCCTTCATTGGTGATGTTCATGTTCTTCGATATCTTCCTATGGACTCGTTGTGAAATCCTTCTGGATCCTCTGCGTTGAAGTGCGTTGTTCAATTTCCAAGGGGCGTGTCTAAAGGGCGCGATCTAAAATGGGTCGATGCTATGCTATTGGATAGGCCTCAACTAATCATAGCATTGGAACGGGTGATGCAGAAATACATATTCCTCAAAATCTTTGAGTAGTAGTCGTTCGTTCTTTTAGTGAGCATACAGTCTTTAGTTCACCAACTTCCATCTTTGTTGTTGAAACACCTCTACATGTTGCGTATATCCAACCTCACAATAGATAGCCTGGTTCCTATTGGTCGGTCTATTTCGTACCGGGCAGAAAACGTTATCGGAGGGGCGCCTGACCGCATCTTTGAAGAGCAAATTATATACGAGGTCCGTCTAGTTCCGAAGCTATTGGTGAAACACGCAAAACGAATATTGAAATGTTAATTTTGGCATTTAATTTGCATCTACATTTTGCCAGTGAAGGAGTTTAGGTTTGCCAATCCGAGGTCTAACAGGCAGTAAACATGTTTATTAAAATACAAATGCAAAGTCCACAGAACATACGCGAATAAAAACCACATTGCACCACCAGCGTCAACAGCAGCAGCAGCAGCAAGTGTATTGAAAGTAGAAAAGTAGTAAAGAGAAGAATAGAATTGGGAGAGTGGTGTGCAAGTCAGACACCGGATCTAACCCAGGACCACCTTGCAGATCACAAGCAGCAAACCTTCTACCAACCAGACCAACCAAACACACAACAGGCCCCCAGTCAGTAGGGTCAGTCAGACAGGTTTCCACAGATGGGCTCAGTGGGGTTATGGGTTGAGCAAAAACAGACCCCTTTCTTCCTTCCACAAGTTTCCATCCTAGATTTTTCGGACATGTGGAGTCGGACATGTTTCAAGTTATCCGTGGATTCCTGAGGGCAGTGAAGTATCTGCAGAAGGTGACGTCCAGGTCCAGCGGTCTGCCGCATTGACCACGAGATCTTTAACCGAGTGGGACCGCCTCGGTTTGTAGTAGGCCTAGAACAGTTTGTGTTCAACAGCGTGGAGGTCCTCGTTTTCATCAGTGTTGCTGCAGTTCTTCCATGCTGCTTCCACAGTGAGCAGAGGACACTTCCCAGTGTGGTGGTCGGTGCTGTAGCGGTCCGCAGCGTTAGTTAGTCAGTCGATCCCATAGATAAACCACTCAACACAAACTACCACTTCCATCAGCAAATCCACATTAACCACCAGCGGTAAAACATGTACAATAGAGGGGCGAGAACAGACGACAGGAGGAGATGGGGAGAGTGTAAGTGCAGTCTGCAGTGCTCATGAAGGAAGTAGGCTACCCCGCGTTACTCACTGCGTGGGTCCCGGTGGCGGGGGTCCACGTCGGTGGCCACGATGTCCGGATTGTTCAGCCCACGCAATCCAACGCAAAATAAACGATTAACATCCGTCACGGTGGGGGCGCTTTATGAGGAGAGGCGGGGGAGACGCAGCTGAAATCAATTAAGAACTAGTGACCTCCAGAAGAACGTGATTGGTTGTGAGCGAGAAGCTCGAGACGAGAGACGGCAAAGGCCTGCGTATTGGTTAGAGCACACGTGGTTCCCAAACTTTTTGTGCCCAAGGCACACCAAAGGACAAATAAAAATTTCAAGGCACACCTATTGTGCAAAATAGCCTTATAACACGTGTTATCACTAATATCATCTGTTTATCTGTTAAGTTTATAATTATTTACTAATGCCAAATAAGATGTGACAAAGACAACTATTCTAGTCATGAAATATTTATCAACAAAATAAATCACAAAAATATTTAAACTTTATCAAATTGGGCTTAATCAAACACACCCATTTCAACCAGACAGGTGAGGCAAAGGAAACAGAAATTCAGCAGAGAACTGTCCATGAGAAAGCTGCATGGTCCTGAATCTGACCCACAAATTATAGCCTACCTGTAACATTTAGAATCAGGCTTTTGTTTGTAAATATTCTGGATACTAACAAATCAGTGGGACACATGTGCCTGTCGGGGCGCACAGATTTTTTTTAATCCTTGGTGGCACTCGCAAGTCCTGCTCAACAGAGAGCCGTGACCTGGGCCCCGTTTCCCGATATCGATGGATCTTCGCTCGTAAGATCATTCTCCCGATGGATCTTGCGATCCATCGATAATTTATAATTCTAATTTATAATTTCTATTTGCGACTATTGGGAGGGTGAACATTGCCACTCAACTGGACGAGGGATACCGGCTAGCTGTTCGTCGCCACAACGATGAGGTGAGCAAGAACCGACGCATCCTCAACCGGCTCACCCAATGTGTGAAGTTTTGCGGAGTGTTGGAGTTGGCTTTGCGAGGCAAGGATGAGACGGAGGGCTCCACAAACCCAGGTATTTTTCTTGGATTGGTGGACTTCGTGGCAAAGTTGGATGAAGTTTTCGATGAACACCTGAAAAATGCCACGGTGTTCAAGGGCACATCCAAGACGGCGCAGAACGAGCTTTTGGAATGTATGCTAGCGGTCGCACGGGAAAGGATTGTGGAGGAGGTCAAGTCAGCTCGCTATCTGGCCATCCAAGCTGATGAAACTACGGACGTCTCCACGCAAACACAGCTGGTGCTTGTGCTTAGATACATTGATGACCACCATGCAGTGCAGGAACGTTTTTTTGAGTTTATTCCCATCTCGGATTCAACGTCAGTTTCAATTGCCAGTGTGCTTTTGGAGAGACTGAACCAGCTTTTGGCCGACGACAACGAAAAAATGAAACTCGTTGCACAAGCTTACGATGGTGCGAGTGTGATGAGGGGAGAGAAGGCTGGTGTGCAGCAAAAGGTGCGTGAACAATTTAAGAATGCCCATTATGTTCATTGCTATGCACATCAGCTTAATTTGATCATGCAGCAAGCTACCTCCCGCATCAAGAAAGTCAACGTTTTCTTTTCCGATCTGAGCGGTATTGCGTCATTCTTTTCCCGGTCACCGAAACGGTGCAGCGTTCTGGACAAGATTGTTTCACGAAGTCTGCCCAGAGCTTCATCTACAAGGTGGAATTTTAACAGCAGGATCGTCAACACTGTTCAACAACCCCATTATCTGCAAGTTGCAGATAATGGGGTTGTTGCGTATAGTGTGATTTTTTTTTGTTGTCAGCTTGGTTGGCAAAGTGTAACGTTCAGATTCAGACTTTATTGTCATTGTGCAAACTTGTACAACGAAATTGGGGAACGTCAAAATAACGTTGAGGCCTAAGCAAAGCTGCTGATGGGATGTTTGTGGTATTTTTGTGTTTTTTTACTGGTATTGGTGCCGTGATACAATGTTGCGAAGGTTTTGTATGTTTATGTGTATTTACATGCTGTGTGTATATCTAATGTGCCGCCGTGCACACAATGCAAATGTTGTATTTGGCTGTTTGTGTGTGTTACTATATGCGAGCTAAGTGCGTCCTACGGAAATGTTGATCGCCATGCTGATGATTTCGCGCTGCTGTGAACTGTTGCGATTGAGTTTTTTGTGCACCTGTCCGTCATAATATTTATGTGGGCCCTCCCACACAATCTACGTGCCCACTGAAGAGATTTGCTATGGCGCCGGGTCTAATGCTAGATGACTCAGTGGCCCTAAAACGCCGTCGTAGGACCATGTCTGACATTGTTTATCTAGATATTTTTTGTCAAATGAATTTAGTTGCTGGGTTAAATTAATTGAACATTCCTTCAGTTGTGGGGTTTTCTGGTTTGATTCCTGTACGGTAGCGATGAAAGCATCGTCAGATAACTTGGACCAGCGTCTGTGCTCAGGAAAGTTCCTCGTATTAGCTCGCCATCCTCAAGAAGTGCTGACAACGTCTATTACCACCGTAGTTTATCAAGATCCCAAATGAAGCATGACTAAACTAAATGTCAGACAAAGACACACCTAAACTTCTACAATTGTCAACTCCAGTAGATTTGTTGTCATGATTCTAATGAAATTGGTCCCTACTTTATGCGCTTAATATGGGCTAGTGGCGCAATGGATAACGCGTCTGACTACGGATCAGAAGATTCTAGGTTCGACTCCTGGCTAGCTCGATCTTTTGTTTTTTTTACATGTAACTCTTGGGCTGGAAATTTCAATAACAATAGTCAAATGAAACAGGTCCGTTTTTGAATGGCAGTAAAACGACGGTAAACGGATGTAGAGACAAAAACAACTAAATTCCATTGACTAAATAATGGGAAAAGTATCTCCCTCCCTCTGCTGGTGACTTAGGGTTAAGGCACATGGCGCCCCAACCTGTCAACTACCGCTGCTGCGACACTCATCCACGCTTTCATTTCATCCAAGCTTGACTACTGCAATTGTATTGATGTTGAATGTTACATTTCCTTGTTCAAGTTTTTTCAAATTAATTTAGAATGTTACATTTTCTATGTTAAATCCCAAATAAATTGTTGACATTTATAAACGAAAGCCGGAGACTCCATCATTGAATGTATTGGTTTTCCCGGTTATTCAGCTTCTTATTCTCCTCCGGAAAAACCCGACCGCATTGCATTGTGGTATTCAGGAGTAACATGTGGGGTACATCGTATGTACCCTCAAATTTTAGGTATTTTAAGTGCACTATACAGGTCCTTCTCAAAAAATTAGCATATTGTGATAAAGTTCATTATTTTCCATAATGTAATGATAAAAATTTAACTTTCAGATATTTTAGATTCATTGCACACCAACTGAAATATTTCAGGTCTTTTATTGTTTTAATTCTGATGATTTTGGCATACAGCTCATGAAAACCCAAAATTCCTATCTCAAAAAATTAGCATATCATGAAAAGGTTCTCTAAACGAGCTATTAACCTAATCATCTGAATCAACGAATTAACTCTAAACACCTGCAAAAGATTCCTGAGGCTTTTAAAAACTCCCAGCCTGGTTCATTACTCAAAACCGCAATCATGGGTAAGACTGCCAACCTGACTGCTGTCCAGAAGGCCATCATTGACACCCTCAAGCAAGAGGGTAAGACACAGAAAGAAATTTCTGAACGAATAGGCTGTTCCCAGAGTGCCGTATCAAGGCACCTCAGTGGGAAGTCTGTGGGAAGGAAAAAGTGTGGCAGAAAACGCTGCACGACGAGAAGAGGTGACCGGACCCTGAGGAAGATTGTGGAGAAGGGCCGATTCCAGACCTTGGGGGACCTGCGGAAGCAGTGGACTGAGTCTGGAGTAGAAACATCCAGAGCCACCGTGCACAGGCGTGTGCAGGAAATGGGCTACAGGTGCCGCATTCCCCAGGTCAAGCCACTTTTGAACCAGAAACAGCGGCAGAAGCGCCTGACCTGGGCTACAGAGAAGCAGCACTGGACTGTTGCTCAGTGGTCCAAAGTACTTTTTTCGGATGAAAGCAAATTTTGCATGTCATTCGGAAATCAAGGTGCCAGAGTCTGGAGGAAGACTGGGGAGAAGGAAATGCCAAAATGCCTGAAGTCCAGTGTCAAATACCCACAGTCAGTGATGGTCTGGGGTGCCATGTCAGCTGCTGGTGTTGGTCCACTGTGTTTTATCAAGGGCAGGGTCAATGCAGCTAGCTACCAGGAGATTTTGGAGCACTTCATGCTTCCATCTGCTGAAAAGCTTTATGGAGATGAAGATTTCATTTTTCAGCACGACCTGGCACCTGCTCACAGTGCCAAAACCACTGGTAAATGGTTTACTGACCATGGTATTACTGTGCTCAATTGGCCTGCCAACTCTCCTGACCTGAACCCCGTAGAGAATCTGTGGGATATTGTGAAGAGAAAGTTGAGAGACGCAAGACCCAACACTCTGGATGAGCTAAAGGCCGCTATCGAAGCATCCTAGGCCTCCATAAGACCTCAGCAGTGCCACAGGCTGATTGCCTCCATGCCACGCCGCATTGAAGCAGTCATTTCTGCAAAAGGATTCCCGACCAAGTATTGAGTGCATAACTGAACATAATTATTTGAAGGTTGACTTTTTTTGTATTAAAAACACTTTTCTTTTATTGGTCGGATGAAATATGCCAATTTTTTGAGACAGGAATTTTGGGTTTTCATGGGCTGTATGCCAAAATCATCAGTATTAAAACAATAAAAGACCTGAAATATTTCAGTTGGTGTGCAATGAATCTAAAATATATGAAAGTTAAATTTTTATCATTACATTATGGAAAAGAATGAACTTTATCACAATATGCTAATTTTTTGAGAAGGACCTGTATATAGTGCATGAAATTAACCACTGAGAATTCGAACACCACTACAAAATGGCGAGCACCCTGTATAGTGCACTATATCCGTGATAGGGAACTATTTCGAACACAGCTAATGAAGGAGGCTCATAAGTATGATTTTGAAGTATGACTCTTTGGACATACAGATATGGGATTAAAAAGCAAAACTAATTATATAATGTGCCCAGTAATCATCATGTATTGTGATACAATTATCATAGGCCTACGTGTTTTTATAAGGAACATTTAAGAAAAGCATAAGTGGATTAATGGAAAACACCGAAAAGCCTCAACCCAACAGAAGTGTGCATGAACGGAGTTAAAAACGAAGCTATATTAAATACGATACCTTCACCTATGCCAGGTCATCGTTATCATAGAAGAATATGTGTCTGTGTTGAGCTTTTTGCAATTATGTTTTCCGTTTAACCACTTGTATTTGTCGAATTTGAAAGCGTTTTAGTTAGTGAGTTCGTTCTTTAGCACTTTGATAACTATTGCAGCTTAGCCTTGATCCCTAAAGTCTCGCGATACCAGACGAAATCGGCGTTGTTGTTTTTTAGCAAAATAAGGTCATTATCATAACTGAAGTCTGATTAGCATTCAAAAATATCTTCCAATTTTGGAATAGCATATTTTATCAGTTTAGGTATTACTTATATTGCAATTCTTTCAAATTAAACCCAACATAAAAACCTTTTCTTCAAAGCTTACGAAACCAGTGTAATATAGTTATTGCGGGTCTAGTCTACTCCCATGTCAAATATGGAAGGATTTTGGATTTTGAATGAGTCTGCAGTCTCACAAGAAAGTAAGAAGTTAAAAGTTCATGCCTGCTCTTAATAACTGTTCCGACTACGTTTTTCGGAGTGAAAACAACATTGATTAGGTTTAGTCGCCCTCAAAGGTATAATAATTTAATAATTGATTTCTTCTACTTTCTGTTACTTCCATATTTTTTAGTTCCAGCCCCATCAGGACTTAACTAAGATATACAATTCCTTCAATGTGACACTGACATTATTGCACTCAAATCATTTTTGTAAATAATTTATTGGATTATTGAAAATAACTTCACTTCAAGAGTAAATCAGATAAATATAGGTTATTTGAGTCAATGCATGGTTATACAGAAAAAAAAACGTTGAAAATAGTTATTTGTCGGGCAAGCTATATTCTACTGGGTACAGTATATTTATATAGTCTGTGTCCTTATAGCCCTAGTTGAAATATAAAGACTACTTCGAAATAACAATTTCAAAACATATGAGCAATTTCCATGGAACTTCCTTCATAATTATGCTAATTATAAAATATTTAGCGATGAGGGCCCAATTTAAATTAGTGCCCAAACCACATGATGGTTCAGATGAATAATATTCAGGACAACTAGACCTAAAACAGGATCACACTGCGATGATTGCCTACTTACAGAGACACACAAAAGACACAAAATCAATCTCATAGAAATGTATTGAATGTCCACTTTTTTTTGCTTCTTCTATTTCTTTGGCAGTTCCTTCATATATCCACCAGGGGGCTCCCTCAACCCAAAACTAGAGCTGGTAGGAGGCGGCGATGGGCGACGAGCTGCCCGGCTCGATGTGCTTCAGGTGGCAGGAGTGACACAGCAGGTGGCCGTTCAGGGGGTAGCAGCGATGGCCTTCTTCATCGTTCAGCTCCATCTTACAGTCCTGCAACATGAATACAATAACCAAACGTGAGCTAACCACATCACCGTTGAATTGTTCATACCGTTACTTTGGGAGCAAATCACTGCCATTAATGTTTTGAATTTTTAAAATCGATTGAATTTTGTGTTTCTATCTAAATGTTAAGTTAATTTAATTCATGGCATTAAATTGTTACACTTTGAAATCAAGGTCATCTGAATTTATTCTAATTCATATTTCCAATGTGTGGTCACTTTCCGTCTGCCCATCTACCCCTCGGGCCCTTAACCCTGGGGCCCCCACTCAGGGTCCCCACCCCCAAGAAATGGCCCTGGGGCCCTATGATGATGATGATGATGATGATGATGATGATGATGATGATGATGTTGATGTGCAGCCCACAGCAGTCTAGTATGGTTATCACCCACCACTGTAATCAGGCCTTTAAGAAACTCTTTGTTGTGTTCCGTCTAAACAGCAGTGGGGACCTCGGGAGAACCATAGCATTGAGCCCTAATGAGTGTTTTCAAACAAGCCAACGTTCCCTGTTTTTATTCCTGGTATGGGGGTGATGGGAATACCCCAGTTCCACCTACCTCGCAGTGATAGCACTCCACATGGTAGTCCCGGTCCATGGACACCACTCGGACGGTTTCATCGGACCCCTGGGGCGGGGGGGGGGGCACAAAAAAAGGATCAAGTCAATATCGCCGATCAACTTCCTGCCAGATTCACATCGATTTTCACCAGAGTTTCATCGCAGTTTCTCATCGGTTGGAACGGAAAGCGTTTCTATGAGTCTAAAAAATCAGCGTATCCTTCAGAAGCTTCTGGTGGTGGCGGCTGTTTTGTTGTCTAATTCAAACCTCGGAACAACAACGCAGAGTTTGAGTGATGAGTTCTAGTGGGTGATTGACATACTGCAACAAGACAAAATTGTCCCACCTCCTACCAGCAGATTGAATACAAACAGGACCACAAGTACGGCTTTCTATTCCGAGTGCGGGAGTATGGCAAGCTTTCAAGAAGCTTTTCCAAGAAGAGATAAAAGTAAGAAGATTTTATTTTAAAAGCTTTGTTCCAGATTGAAGGTAGCCCTTTGCAGTCATGTGTTCTAGACTGTAGGTAGGCTGTAGGCTCGTTTATATTCCCTAGTGTCGACTTCAGGTTTGGGTATTACCACCTGTAAGAGTGGATAGAAGCACTAGTTCTTTAGTACTTTTTGTTTTCATCAAGTTATCAACCGATGAGAGACTCACCTCTGAGGGAAGGATGGGCTGGCTACAGGATGCACATTTTGGGGCCAAGACTCTGGTAGGAGACATGAAGATAATAAAAAAGGAGTTAGGACAATGATTGATTGCTCAGAATTATTGATTGAGTCATACCCATTTGATTGTAGTTTGTATCCATTGATGAATTCAATGAATGGAAAACATAGAAGCCGATGCCAGTTTGTAGATTTGTAACACGTGAAATCTACAAACTGTGGATTTCAAACTGAGGATTTGATAATCCTCAAAAGACAGAATTCCAGAGAGCAGAACGGGCAATAGATCAATTTTGATCATACCTAATTAAGTCTCTACTGAGCTACTTGTGGTAATAAAGTGGCAACAGACTTCCCTGTCTATTTATTCCAAATGGTTAAATGTGGAGTACAGCTGCTGCCTTGCCTGTACACAAAAACAACAACAACAACAACAACATATTGCATATGGAGAGGGATGACGACTGACACATTATGTCGATTGAGAGTTATGTAGAGTGTTATAAGAGTGATGAAGAGCGTATTATGTAGAGTGCAGTATTGAGAGTGATGAAGAGCGTATTACGTAGAGTGTAGTATTGAGAGTGATGAAGAGCGTATTACGTAGAGTGTAGTATTGAGAGTGATGAAGAGCGTATTACGTAGAGTGTAGTATTGAGAGTGATGAAGAGCGTATTACGTAGAGTGTAGTATTGAGAGTGATGTAGAGCGTTTTATGTAGAGTATAGTATTGAGAGTGATGTAGGGCGCTGAAGTGTAGTATGTAGAGTATGGGACCAGGTATGGGTGTTTGGCATCTGGTTCCAGGATGCCTACAGGTAGAATGCATGCATTGGAAACACCTATTCCCTATGCACAAGGAATTGTGTTTTACTGGGTGTTTGTCTTTTACTTTATCTGTACTTCTCATGTAAAATGTGTCACATCCAATGTTCTTTTTAAAGGAGGAGTTGATCAAACAGGTGGTAGTCCGAGAGGAGGAGTTTATCAAACCAGTGGGAGACTTAAAGGAGGAGTTTATCAAACCGGTGGTATTCTTTAAAGGAGGGGTTTATCAAACCGGTGATGGTCTTCAAAGGATACGTTTATCAAACCGGTGGTATTCTTTAAAGGAGGTGTTTATCAAACCCGTGATAGTCTTTAAAGGAGGGGTTTATCAAGCCGGTGATGGTCTTCAAAAGATAAGTTAATCAAACCGGTGGTATTCTTTAAAGGAGGGGTTTATCAAACCTGTGATAGTCTTTAAAGGAGGGGTTTATCAAACCCGTGATGGTCTTCAAAGGATAAGTTAATCAAACCGGTGGTAGTCTTTGACGCAGTAGATCCGGCTCCCGGCGTCCACCGTGAAGGGGACCCCGTCCAGACTCTCGTTGCAGATGGCACAGCGGAAGCAGCCAGGGTGGTAGGACTTCCCCAAGGCCTGCAGGATCTGAGTGAAAACGCGGCAGAACGTCAGATCCCCAAAGCGAGTAGGAAACACACACACTAGTCTTCTCGGGACCAAAATGACAGACCCGAATCCTGATGGGCCCAGGAAATGTGTTCAGGGATCCGATTGGATTCGAGAATTAAATCTGATGATCCGCTTTGTTTTTGTCTGAGATATGTCAGGCCCTACCCATTGCATATCCAAGACGGGTAGGGTATTTTATGGGACCAACAAACCAAGAAAGGATTATGGTACTACAAATTCCGTTCCGCTGCTAAAAACGGCTATGACGTCAGATACAACATGTGGTAGCCTCATAAAAAGTTGATAGAAATAACAGTCCTAAAGACCTAAAGTGACTAGGCTATGGTTTAGCTTTAAAAATGCGATGGGCATTTTCTTAGACGAGTGGAACTGTAACTGTCCACCACTAACCGTACAATTCATCAGTCCTTTCGGTGCACCTTTCTTCCACTCTGACTCAACTCGCTGGCGCTGCTCACTGTTTTCCAGCCCTTATTTCATGCTCTAGTAAATCTGATCATAATGGTTAACCTAATCATCAAATTAGACAGCTCTTGTCGGGTCCACTGGGAACTACACACGATAAACAAACCCGGGTTCTAGGGCTCGGGTAGCCCCTTCAGGCCTTTGACACACACTCACTATGAGTGAACTTAAGTATTTGTGTGAATTTAAGTGTTTATAAGTGAGTGTTTTATCAATTTATATTTAACTGTATCCCACAAAGATGTGAATCAAAGGATAGATGGACAGACATTCGGACAGAATTCAGTCAGTCACTCTTTCTGCTAAAGCCTTATTCCAGATGTTGAACAGGAAGCCATGTGCAGTCACAGCTGCTCAGTGTTCCTGAAGGGAATGTTACACACACACACACACACACACACACACACACACACACACACACACACACACACACACACACACACACACACACACACACACACACACACAAGAATTTACCATATCCATGATCAAATGTCCACACGCGTTGCATTTGTCAGCAGACTGCTGGAAACCTGAGAACTGAGACAGACAAAGCACAAACATTCATGTACTGATATTGTCATTGTAAAGACCTGTACACTGGAAAAAAAATGCCTCAACAGCAATCCCATAGGGTGTTCCTCACTGCATTGAACCCGCCCCATATTAAATAAATGGTTGTGATTGGCCCGACCCAGGCCAGGTCTGCTGGAAATCGTTCTGAACCAGAGGAAGGGGGGGGGGGGGGGGGGGGGGGCAGTGACATCTGACAAATAAAGAGCAGCAAATAAAACATGAGCTCGCAGATTCGTCTGGTTCCCAGGAAACACTAGTCCCTAGCTCAGATGTAACCCAGCTTGGGGAACTGCAAACAATCTGAAATTGACCAGAAGGGTCTTCAGACATTGCCATTATTTTTTTATCCTTCTTCCTTAGTTCCCATAATGATGCAGCCAAATTACTATGGGCTTCACATAGATAGAAGTCCCTCAAAGTAACCTTTTTTTTTAAAATTGTCATCAGCATCTCGCAAACCAACAGCCTTGTGGACACCCTACTGGTTCAAATGGTGTTAAACCAGCCCCAGCTGTCCTCTTATGAAGCAGGGCTAATGCGGTACCCTCTGGCTCCAGACAGCTTCACAATCTCACCCATGGGAGTCAGCCGATACGGTCTGCCCCGGGATCACGGTGTCCTGCACCTCCTACTTAACTCTGGTCACCGAGACGTCACACTTTTTATTTCATTGAGAAGTCTCTGCCATACACTCGGCCCTCAACGAAGAAGAGCGTGAAAGTAGAGTAGAGGTAGAGTAAAAGAAAAGTAGAGGTGGAATCTGCAAGGCCATCGATTTAATCGTCACATGATGCCCTGATCAGCCCAATCAAGAACTAAACCATAACCATGCTAGTTAAACGACCACAATCATGAAACTAAAATGGAATATAGCAGATATGACTATAAACACAGATTGAGGCCATAGTTGTCCCTTGTCGATCCATCCTGAGGAGTAGACAATATACTGTATAAGACCGCTGAGTGGAGAGCGTGCACTGGATGAAGGCACCAGAAGATGAAGCAACATCGACGAGGTCGGCCTCAACTCCAGATCAGTGGTGTGGGAGGGTGTTGGAAGCCACTCACCAGGAAGTCCTCCTCACAGAACACCTTCCCCCCTACGAAGTAGAAGGCCTTCCCGCGCAGCCTGCGACCTGAGGAGGCACGGCAAACAAACGATACGTCAACACAACATGCAACCACGCACTTTCTGTCAGAGGAGGCTAATAAACCACCTACCTCACGACGTCATTGTAGATGGTTTAACACGTTTTTTTTAACACGTCTAAAAACAATTTGCTCTATCAAATCTATTTTGGCGAGAGACCCTTGTGGAAAAGTAATTGGCCTGTGCATACTCTCCGTCTCGGCGGAGGAATAAACACTTCAGATGTAATCCCTTCCGTCCCGAGTAGAGAGTAGCACCAGACGCACAAATCAACACGGCAGTCCCTGCCTCACCACACACATCCAGAGCACGGCTGGCTCTGCACATCTGGATGTGGTGGAGCCAGGAACACCAGCCTGGTCGGATCCCGTTACCGGACATCGCTATTCATTAAAGCCTGTCTGATCACAAGGCCAGGCGCTGGCTGAGGCTCAGTGGAGAGGTGCTGCTGCCATTTTGCTTCTTTTGTGGCCGCAGGAACCTTTCCTTTCTGGGGGCTAGAATGGGTGATGTATGTATGCTTTGACACACACACACACACACACACACCTCTGTCCATGGCCCACAGGAAGAGGGAACATTCCACAAATTTTCTGAGGGGGGGGGGTGGGGGTTTAACCACGGTACATTGAATCCATCTTTATCTCTATAATGACTCCAGAGTCTGCACACACACACACACACACACACACACACACACACACACACACACACACACACACACACACACACACACACACACACACACACACACAGTATTCTGAATGTTTTCAATTATATTAAATTATATTCAATACTTAATCCAATGACACGATTCAAAATTGCTTTACACAACGAATCACGGGTAATTTGTTATTCTCATGGATAAAAAAAACGACACGAAAGCCATAAAGTTTCAATTCATGTGGCGGTAGGGGTCAACAACAGCTGAACACTATGGGCGTCGAAACCTCTTGAACCTCTTGAAGCCACCAGCTCATGTTTCAGCCATTAAAGTATCGTCACATGACGTTCCTCCGGACGTTCCCTCTCTTTCAGAGGACAATATGGCCACCACGTGTGAAGAATGACCTCTGGAGGCGACAGTGGATTGGATGAAGGCGAGGTGTCAAACTGGCCTGGTGGATGATGACTGTGGAGGCAGAGGTCCCGGGGGGGGGGGGGGGAAGAGAGAGAGAGAGAGAGAGAGAGAGAGAGAGAGAGAGAGAGAGAGAGAGAGAGAGAGAGAGAGAGAGAGAGAGAGAGAGAGAGAGAGAGAGAGAGAGAGAGAGAGAGAGAGAGAGAGAGAGAGAGAGAGAGAGAGAGAGAGAGAGAGAGAGAGAGAGAGAGAGAGAGAGAGAGAGAGATTCCTCTTCCTCACATTCCAGTTTCTTTTTCAAAGTGACTCATAAAGTAATGGTGGTGAGTCGTTAGGGGAGATAGGGGCTTAATTAAAGTCAGACCCCGGAGCAGCAGGAATGGCAGCTATTCCTCCTTTGTTAAAGCCTGACGGGCTATTTCTGGCAATTAAAGACATTCAAGAAAATCCTTTACATGCGTCTCGGTATTTTCATAAGAAAGATCATTTTGTGCAATAGCCCCAGGTAAAGGAACACTTATAATAGACGTATACTTTGGAATCCCGTTTTCTTTAACTGTTCTATACAAGTCTAGTGTGTACCGTTAACATGAGAAGATAACAAAGTGAAGCATTACTAATTATTTGGGGCTATTGGAGTTGAGGTCTCATATCTGTTGATGTTGGCTAAGGGGCCTCTTAAGTGGTACTATTGGAGGTGTAGGTCTCATATCTGTTAATGGGGGCTGATGAGTCTTATTGTGGTACTATTGGAGGTGTAGGTCTCATATCTGTTAATGGGGGCTGATGAGTCTTATTGTGGTACTATTGGAGGTGTAGGTCTCATATCTGTTAATGGGGGCTGATGAGTCTTATTGTGGTACTATTGGAGGTGTAGGTCTCATATCTGTTAATGGGGGCTGATGAGTCTTATTGTGGTACTATTGGAGGTGTAGGTCTCATATCTGTTAATGGGGGCTGAAGAGACTTTAACCACGGCACGGCATGTGCCTATAGTCCCTCGATGGGAGACAACCTGAACGGCGGGACCACGATAAACGTGTGCGGGTCGCTCCTGAATATGAAGGGATTGAAAAATCCAAAAAGGTTAGAGCTCTGTCCGTCTAATAGGCATGGATTGACCTTTCAAAATAATAAAATAAAACTAAAACAATTGCCACGAGGCAAAACTTTGGACGCAAAACTTGGGACGACTCGACTCTGGCTTTAGAATAGTATAACGGGACCTGTTGTCATAAGCGACGACGCCAGGGAGCCTTATTGTGGCACCATTGCAGGTGTAGGTCTCACATCGGTTAACGGTGTAACGGGACCTGTTGGCATCAGAGACGATTCCAAGGCAGTGTAGCGCCGATTCACGAGAATCTTCTACAGCGCCGCCATCCCCCCTCGCGCTGCCACTGCCGATCGTATCGGAGGTCTCGGTGAAAGTCTCTACCAAACCGGTGTTCCCCCCCCCCCCCCCCCCCCCCACCTCCAACAGGGGGCGGGGACAACGGAAGGTCTGTCTCTACCGACCTGGTCAACACCCCCAGCCATGGACTGCCTGTTTGTGAATCCCTGGTGGAAGCAACTACGGTGTAGTTCCTCCGACGGCCTACAGGTGGCTCTTGGTGGTCGGGCGGTTGGCAAATTGACATTTATTCTTCGTTCGGCCGTGGCTAGTTCAACTCCATGTTATTCATTATCCCGATTGACAGTTTTAACGGTCATGCTTGTACCAAGTCTGTGTTCTCTACTGGCTGCTGAGGTCGACGATAAACCCCCCCCCCCTTGTGGTTGCCGTGACGAGGGCAGTGTTGGCCGAGCGCACAGCTCTAATGTTGTTCACCGGCGTGGTTGCGCAACACCAGCGAGAAGGTGGCATCGGGCTGGTGGGTATTTAAAGCACCGGTGAGACATTCAGCTAACAACGCAGAAACGCCGCCGGGTGTGCGAGTGAGTGAGCGGGTCTGTGTGGTCGACGGAGGTGTGAGTGGGTGCCGGCAAACATGCATTTTTGTATATCTTTATTTGTAGATGCGTTTTTGCGTTTATGTGTGCGCCTATGTGTGCGTCTGTTTGTAAGCGAAATTGTGTGTGGTGTGTGTGTGTGTGTGTGTGTATGCGCGGCCGTGTGTGTATTTGTGCGACTGTGTGTATGCGTGTGCATGTGTGTGACTGTGTACGAGTGTCTATTTGTGTGTACGCGGCGCACCTATGTGTGTGTGTGTGTGTGTGTGTGTGTGTGTGTGTGTGTGTGTGTGTGTGTGTGTGTGTGTGTGTGTGTGTGTGTGTGTGTGTGTGTGTGTGTGTGAATACCTCGTCTGTCTGGCCCCTGGCTCCGTGGGGGGCAGCTGACATAACAACCCCCCCTGTGTGCTCCTGGAGCCTCATATCTGGGGGCCCGACATTCCACCCCAAGATGGGCTCCTCTTGGGGTTCAGCCAGCGTGCCCTTGCCCCGCCCCCCCCCCCCCCCCATCCAGTGGAAGATATGAGAGCTATGCACTTCTGTACACGGCCCGTCGCGTCAGACACACCAGCTCATTACAATCCCCCCCCCCTCTTTATTTAAACTGCACACACACACACACACACACACACACACACACACACACACACACACACACACACACACACACACACACACACACACACACACACACACACACACACACACACACACACACACACACACACACACACACACACACACACACACACACGCGCACACACACGACGTCGAGGCCACTGCTGCAGACGAGCTCCGGGTCCGCGATCTGATAAGGGCCGAGTACATTTAGGATAACGAGCTTTAATGGACGTCGTTGCGGAGTCCTAACGAGCAAAGGAGGCAAGTGAGGATTTAGTTGATGAAAAAAAAAAAAATCTGCCAACAAAATCTTAAAAAGGTCAACGAAAAAAAAAAAAAAGTGAACTGGGATTTTAAATGAGGATTAGAATCGCGGGGAAGTCACGGTTATGAATGAGCCCAGGGACCCCGACTGACCCTCCTCTGTGCTCCCTGAACACACGCCGTCCCTCCCTCTCTCTCTCTCTCTCTCTCTCTCTACCCAGCGTCCATGTTATGGGGGTGCCGCAGGAGTGACTGACACACCCAGAGACCAAACACCACACCCCTGCTCCGCGAGCCGGAGCGTGCGTGTGCGTGTGCGTGCGTGCGTGCGTGCGCGTGTGTTGAGCTCAGGGCGCTGAACGCCTGAAGAGATGGATCTCAGCTTAAGCCACCCAGCTGGAGGGGCGCTTGGCGGAAGAGAAGGAGGCCAGAGGAGTGGGGGTGGGGTGTTAACTGGGAGGGCTCTGTCAACAGAGGAACACACTCTATAGACACAGTGTGAGTGTGAGTGTGAGTGTGAGTGTGTGTGTGTGTGTGTGTGTGTGTGCAGTGTTTCCCATACATAGACCATTGTGTGGCGCGGCGCCACAGAATCAACATCGAGCGCCACGAATTGATTCTGTCTTTTTTTTATTTGTTATTGTTATTTTATTTTTTTTATATATATTTTTTTTTTAATAACGCGATTTTGGAAATCTAAAAATCGTTCCGTCCATTCATCTCTGCATAGCACTCGTTCTCCCAGTCATTCTCACACACACACACACACACACACGGAGCGAGAACGACGATGCTAACACATGAACCCACCGATGTCACCGATGGCGTAAATATATATGACACTACCCCCCCCCCCCCCCTGTGTGTGTGTGTGTCTTACTGCAGGCGCTGCAGCAGAAGCAGCGGTCGTGGTAGAGGTTTCCCATGGCCTGGCAGGCCTGGTTGGCTCCGTGCACGGCCTGGTTACACTTCACACACACGCCTGGAACACACTTCACACACACGCCTGGAACACAACAAACACCCAAAAATGTTTAGTCACAAGGAGCAACGTTCCCCTCGCTAATACAGCACAAACCACTAAACTGGTAATACACAAAGACGTAGAAAAAAGATGTATGGAAACCTTTTTTAAATCTCAAAAGCAAACGCTGTGAAACACACATAGGAAACATGCATGGTCACATTGAGTTCTTACTAAGAAAAGCATATTGCATGGTAAACAAAACATAGAACACCGTATGTTTCCCATTCAGCGCTGAAACAGAAAAGTTTATTGTGGATTACAGAATAGCAATGTGTGAAAACTGTGCGACCTCAGTCATCTTATTCTTATATTTTCTAACTTTTTCATCATCCTTCTATAAATACTAAAGCACTCTGGGATGCTGAGTCACAGTTTGGCTTCCCCAGGAGGCTCTATGGTTCGGTGAACAGGGGTGGGGGAGCACACAGAGCACTGAGACGAGGACATCAAATAGAATTAAAACAATGAAAAAGTCTGCAGAAAATATCCTTTCAAAGCCAGGAAGCTGGATAGCACTCTGCTTCACTCATCACTGAGCACTGTTTGACATGGCACACACACACACACACACACACACACACACAACACACACACACACACACACACACACACACACACACACACACACACACACACACACACACACACACACACACACACAGAATGAAAGAGGAAGAAAAGACGGATGGAAAGCAGCAGGCACACCGAGCCCCATGACTCAGTCAGCTAGATTCCAGATGTCTTTTCCACCTCCTTTTTATTTCTGTCTTAAACTTTCGGTCCTTTAACAGGTGATCACAGGTGTCATCAAATAATGAAATACATTTACCTGTGTGCTGTGCATACTATGACTGAGTACATTAGTCACAACAACCTCCCATGATCAATCAAGAACAGTGTGTGTCTAAGCGCGTGCTTGCATGCATGTGTGTTGGTCTTTGTGCACGGCTTTGTGTGTGTGTGTGTGTGTGTGTGTGTGTGTGTGGTGTGTGTGTGTGTGTGTGTGTGTGTGTGTGTGTGTGTGTGTGTGTGTGTGTGTGTGTGTGTGTGTGTGTGTGTGTGTGTGTGTGTGTGTGTGTGTGTGTGTGTGTGTGTGCCGGGCCCTACTTGAACAACCCCCCAGGGCAGGAGAGGGAACAGAGGTCCGCTCTTCAGCCTCCCAGTAAAGGACAGCCCGGGCCCACCGGCTGACAAAGAGGCCTCTGTTGGAGCCAGTCTCCCCGCGGCCAGGCCCCATCACGCGCCCTCCTCCTCCTCCTCCTCCCACAAACAGTCACACATTAAGACCCACCACTACATGATCCCGCTCCTCATGTCTGATGAGTTATAGAACGGCCCTCACACGCACACACACAGGGTATAGGGAGAAAGACACACACACACACACACACACAGGGTATAGGGAGAAAGACACACACACACACACACACACAGGGTATAGGGAGAAAGACACACACACACACACACACAGGGTATAGGGAGAAAGACACACACACACACACACACAGGGTATAGGGAGAAAGACACGCACACACACACACACACACACACACACACACACAGGGTATAGGGAGAAAGACACGCACACACACACACACACACAACACACACACCAGGGTATAGGGAGAAAGACACACACACACACACACACACACACACAGGGTATAGGGAGAAAGACACGCACATGCACACACACACACACACACACACACACAGGGTATAGGGAGAAAGACACGCACACACACACACACACACACACACACACACACACACACACACACACACACACACACACACACACACACACACACACACCACACACACACAACACACACACACACACACACACACACACTCCAGACTTAAAGAAGGATCGATGCGAGTCCAATAATAGGCAACTTCAACATAACTAATGCAATTGTTTGCGCAAAAGTCGATGTTCAAAAAAGGAACATCTGATTGTTTTCATTTTGCAAATGGGTGGATATAAAATACCCCAGAATGCATTTCCCTTGGAATCTAATGTGAACCATATTAAAACAAAAAGGAATGAACCTTTATCCTTTTTTATATTAGATAAAAAGGTACTTTAAATTGTACATTCCTCTGGAGGATAAATACCCCATACCTTTACCTTATTTTTCCCCATCTTTGGTAAGACTAGCATCTGGGCTGATAAAGTCGCAAGAAGGCTGCTAACGTTGTGACCAGGCAGCTAACCAAACAACTAATAACTGAACGTATAATGGGGAGTGGGCTGCTCAAGCAGCAACTGGGCATCTAAAGAAGCAACAGGACTTTTAATAATGTTCTGTTCTAGAAATGTTCTGCTAAACCTAACGCAGGCAACCGCCGGCCCAATATTCCAAAACACTGATTATTTACAGAACTGCTCGCTGCAACACTTTATGGGACAGGGGAGCAGGAAAGCGGGGAGGGGGGGGGGGGGGGTAGGTTGGGTCTGGGCCGAGTTCGTGAAGGGGGAATCAAAACCCCACCCCAGCATGCCACTTCACCTGCGGTCAAAACTCCCTTGCTGCTCGCCAAGTCGGATCACAGACTGAAAGCTTAACCTGCTTATACTGCTTGCTACACTGCTGAGGAAGTACTACTGACCCTTCTTATTGCAACCATAGTGCCAGCCAGTTTTATGTCGACCACATGCATGACAAAAAAAGAAAAAGTTTCAGACGAAGCACATGTTTGGGATTTTTTTTTTTTAAATCATCGACCGTCCGATGTGTCGGCTTATTGGCAACCGTTTATTCTGTAGCCGAGGAGTTGAAGTGCACACACACCACACACACACACACACACACACACCACACACACACACACACACACACACACACACACACACACACAACACACACACACACACACACACACACACACACACCACACCACACACACACACACACACGCGAGCGGAAGGCAGAGATCCTGGGAAGAGTATGGATAAGGCCTCCAACACACAGCCAGATGGACTCCCCTGACCTCCTATACGAAGACAAAACTTTACTGCAACCAGCGAGCATGTGAACTAGAAAATCTGCGAAAATATGGCGGGATTATGATATCCCCCCCCCCCTCACATTTCTCATAAATCAGCCTCCGCCATAAATACTTCATCCCTTGGTCTCCAGTTACAACGGACAAAGACCCCCACCCCACCCCCCACCCCCACTCTCCTCCAGACGTTTGTCTAGTCATCCATTCAACACCTCTCTGATCATATTACCACCCCCCCCCACATCTCTATTTTTATCAGCTAACGACCCAGTCGCCGCTTTCCTCAAATTCTCGCTCCCCCTTTTCCAGACATTCCTCAGTGTTCCCCCCGTGCTGTCATTTTGGCACCGACTGCACTCATTCTCCCAGAGGTCCCAGTTGCAATGTGTTTGGGATGCTGACGGATCCCCGCTCCAGTGCTCAGCCGAGCCGACAGATCCTGGCAGGACCTTAAGACCCTGATAGAACCTTATAAGCCCAGCAACACGTAAGAGGTTGAGAATGTGTGCTTTTATAACTCTTAAAGAAGTGTGTAAGCTGCCCCATGCCACCAGCGAAAAGATATTCCAAAAAAGGTTGACAATAAAGAGACCATTGTATTATATCCGTATTGTTTTAAGTATAACGTATACCGCTTGGTCTTGGCATTCAAATAAAAGGTGGCACTCTTTTCTTTGGATCCAAATACTCGAGCGTAAATATATATATATTTACGCTCGAGTATATAATATAAGGAGCAATTATAATCAGCGTGCAGTGCAATTGCGCCTCTTTTCCCCACGTTGTAATTATGATGTCCGTGTTTAGAAGACGCATGACTCAAACGACGATGAGCCACGTAGTCTGCCTCTCTCGGGAACTTCCAAAGACTAGTGAGCGGCAGGGATATTATCGTTATTCCTCCATCTGCGAGGGACTCCCTGGAAGAGAGCCCTGCTTATTTTCTCTCCGCTTCTCTGGCACAGAGGTGGGCGGTAATGGAATCGAAGTTCTGTTATATTTTAATAAAAGGAACGTGTTGTTAAATGGAAGTTGTTTCTTTTAAAGTCGCAGGGCGAAAGTTCTGCTCCTTCAACCGGGGTCGACTTGGCCTTTGATAATAGTTGTGCGCGTGTCCATTCCTGCTGTTGTGTTGCGTTGTGCAGCACAGCAGCGTTAGCGGTTTAAATAAAAGGATTTGTACTTTAGTGCAACTGGCCACTGTCGCTTTCCCATAAACCTGCCAGCATGTAAGTGTGGATAGGTGGGCTTCAGCCAGCTTGTGACACACCATACCCCTCTTAAAAGTCAATGAAGGACTCGGGGGGGTGTCTGGAATTACAACTGTGACATTCCAACAGGAAATTCCTTCCCTAGGACACAGGGGACGCAGTTAAGGGGCTGCCCGGCGAGCAAACAAGACCCCTTCCCCGCCCTCAACTCATCCAAACCAGGGCCTCCGGTAACTCAACTCGTGTTTACATCGATAAAGAGAATCAACAACCCCCTTAAGCGCGCTGATCAAAGTCCCAGAAACCCCGGCACTGCCGAGGTCTCCGCCGGCTAATCCAGAACATATGCACCTCCTGGGAACCAGAGTAGGCCTTATCAAGGGACGCGTGGTCGTTTGAGGACACAGGTGACCTTAAATCAGGAGTGCCCAACCTTTTTTGACCCAAGATCTACTTTTCAAGTAGCCAACCTCCCGAGATCTACCAGCAAACCTACCTTCAAGCGGGGAGGGGGGGGGGGGGTGGGGGTAGAGAACAATTGTTGGGAGTTTAGGAGTGTGTAACTACTGTTGACGGCTTTCAACTGCTGTTGACATCGCATGCGCTACCGCGCGTATATGTCCCGCGCAAATTTTCTTTTATTAAAAAAAATATATATATTTTATTTTATTTTTTTCTCGCGGTCGACTTGGGATCTGTCGGCGATCGACTGGTAGACCGCGATCGACTAGTTGGGCACCCCTGCCTTAAATCATAGACTCCTGTGGCCTGTTCCCCATGTTACCTGTAGTCCCTTGTTACTTGTAGCCGGGTGACATGTGAAGAGAAGCCGTCAGACGCACGAAGAGTGAGAACATAGCCCTCAATATAAATAGAATACTCTCCTCTCGCCCTCTCTTATCCAATTTGGGCTTGGACTGCTCTCTCCGTCAAAAACAGGACAGGGGGACGATGTTCATCAAGTCGGACACAATCTGCTGGCCGGATGAAGCGACAACACCAATAGAATAGAAGCCCAAAAAAAAAAAGAGCCAAGAGATTAGAATTTCAAAAGGGGGAAGGGCAAGGTCACTTCAACCTAACACAGGAGAAACTAAGTAAAAAGCTGAGTCGAACCAATGGTTGTGTTAGCGTGTGTCTGTCGGCCTGGGTGTGCCTTTCTCCATTTCTCCTGGAAATGGAGAAAGGCGCAGGCACAGGTCTGTCTTCGTGGTGATGATGAGGTCATTTGGAAAGGACTGAACAGCAGCCAAACCTCCCAGACCCAGGATCGAAAGAACGCAACGGGAATGTCCTCCCAAGGATGACGAGAATGACATCTGTGGAGGGGAATAAGAAGTCCAGAGCCCACGGGATATATCTGTGCGCAGGTGTCTGCGCAAAAGAACGCTTCTCCAGGAAGTTTGAAATATTTGTATGCTGAGGGTCTCTGAGATTTTCCAGCAGTGCGTAGCACAACACTATGTGGTTTCCACTTATAGTTACTAGTTATCCTGAGATTGCGTGCGAGCTTAGAGTCCACACTGTGATCACTCTCATAATTGACCAAACATGGTTCTGCGGTCGCCCACATTATCCTTGATTTTTCAATGAACTGATTGCTTATTCAGAATCACGGGGAATGTTTCCTGAAGTTATCATATAAAAGGGAACGTTAAAAATAAAATAGTGGTGAAAGGTTGATGGTGGCGATAGCATTTGCACACAGGTCGCCGATCGCAAATGCATTTTAATGTTGGCCTGTTTGACCGCAGTCTACAGGAAACTAATACAGTGCTGAGTCAGGCTTATACTGCATCACAAACTCCAGGCACCTCCGTCATTCTCATTGACTGTCAGAGAGCCTTACTCATCCTACTTTCAATTCATGGTGTAACCCTATCACACTGACTTCCAACACCGCGTACGCACAGTGTCTAGGGTTCGTAGACACCTACTATGCCCT